>NC_138945.1:42722500-42760000 GCF_965226115.1 Aulonocara stuartgranti | reverse complement strand
TGATCAATGAGCTTTGGTCAGTGGTTGTTGATCAATGGTCATGACAATTTGCATATTAATGATCATGAAAGTGACCTCATGGCCCATTGTTAGTCAGTGGTGCTAGTTTTCATCATTATGCAAAAGTACTGTTTATATTGTTGGGTAAACCTGCAGTCAGCTGAGACTGAAGAATTCACTTGGATGACGATGAAACGTTTCTCCCACTGAAAATACTAACAGAATTAACTTTTTAGGGCAGCTAGCGTTTGGTGTCCAGCCTTTCACTGTAGGTATCTTCACACCTACTCAGCTCCGGCTTCACACTGTATCCTTCTCAACATATCCTTGATCCCAGAGATAAAGATTCCTTTCTTTTCATTCACTAGGATCTCCAGGTCACTGGTGATCCAGGGCCTGTTGCTGAGAAAACAGCATAGAGTCCTGATTGGGATAATTGTATACTCAGAGAAATTTATATAATCAGTGATGTAGTTTGTTATGTTGTTGATGTCATCCTCATGTGGATCACAGAGCACATACAAAGCACAACTGAGTGGCAACAGGAAGTCAGGAGCATGCTGTTAACCTGGTCCTGGTACCACAACCTGGTCCTGTTAACAGTAACAAGTGGGGTGAGGGCAGTGGCTCTATATTAAATCCTTGCATGTATGCATTCAAAAGGACCAGAGTTTTATAGCCCTTTTCCATTAGCACCTACTCAGGTCAGCTCGGCACAGATCGATGAGGTTTTTGGGGTTTTCCATTAGGTCAAAAGTACCGGGTACCTTTTTAGCAGCTACTGGCTGGGGTTCCGGCGATCTGAAAATGTGACATCAACAGACTTTATGCCATTGATTGGCTGGTCAGTGGCGTCAGTCAATGAGTTATGAGTGCATTTTCTTTATGAAAATCAAAAACGCTATTTTGAAACCTGGCAATGAAGTAAACAGCTGCACAGAAACAACACCATGGTCCCCGTCTGACGAAAAGCTACAGACTGAGCAGCTGGTATACCATCAGCCCAACGTCCACCTTTGTTGTAGTGTTTATATCCCATCACAAGATGTTCAGCCACGTTGCTATAACAACTCCATGCACATTAGATGGTACTCAAATGTAAATGAGAAGCTGAGTAGTGCAACCTCGAGCCAATCCAAGTAGGTCCTAATTGAAAAAGGGCTTTACTTTCCTGTGTTTTGCAGTCCACAGTAAACCTTAAATGTTTACGGTTTTACTAGCGTTTATGTTGAATGCTGCCATGTTGAGTTTGCTAACTGGATAGTTGGCAGAGTGGAGTCATATTTATATAGTTAAAATCAGCGCTGATGGTGATGAATGCCACTGGATGCCTACACTGTAGGTCGCGACAGTTGTGTGTCTGTTTTAGAGGTCTACAGATGGTGCAAAGTGCAGCTGCTCGCATTTTAACAAGAACTGGGAAATTTGAGCACATTAGCCCTGTACTGAACTCTCTTCATTGGCTACCTTGTCAGGTTTGAGCAGATTTTAAGATTTTTCTATATGTCTTAATTCTACAGCTTTTAGTTTTTAAATTTTTTATTGTTTTTAACTTGTATTGTGTCTCTTACCTGTATTGCTATGTATCACTTTTATTTTATTTATCCCTTTAGTTGTACAGCACTTTGTTTGAAAGCGCTTTATAAATAAAGTTAATAATAATAATAATAATAATAATAATAATAATAATAATATTATTACTGATGTCGCTTGCCACTGCTCCATGGTGGTAAATACTGCTCACTAATAGTGCAGGAGAATTCCTGTGGTAAATAATAGCCTCAGCTAAAAGTTCAGTTTCAGGCAACCAGAGATATTCCTATGTGCACATGTCCTGGATTGCACCACCTTTCATTAAGAAGCACTACAATGTCTTCTTGTTTCTTCTTACTGCTCAGCTTGGTGTCTCTGTCAGCCTGAATAATGAAAAACCTGCGTACGCAGCCATGTCTCTGTGAAGTGTAGCAGACTGCACTCACTTTCCTCTCTCATGTCTTATTAGCACCCACAGCTTGTCCATCATTCTAGCCTTTGTTTTGATTCCTAGCAGGGTAGATAAATTCACTATCACTAACAACACACCATAATATTTATGTTTTGGTGCTTAAAAAACACATCTACGGATAGAGACTGATCAATGCTCTGCATATGGCTTATTGAGTGAGTCAAAAATACACAACAGTGGCAGTACAGATGAAAAAGAAAAACGTTTTACTACTGTTTATGTTGCATGCTGCCATCTTGGATTGCTAGCTCACTTCAAATCTGAGTTGATTTCCGACTGGGAAGTCGGAATTTCCAATTTCTGAGTTGTTCAGGAAAGCACCATAAATGATGGATAATGAGCCAAGGAAAGCAAATCTAAAAGAAAGGCACAAGGGACAACAAACTTTTAAAATAAAGAAGAAAGTTTGAAAAGAAACCAAATGGGGAAACACAGTCATACAAATGAACTTAATACGCAGAGCAGAGTGCTCATCAGCAGTAACCACCTCCATCATCACCACTATCACCACCACCATAATCAGCAGAAAAAATAAATACGTTTAAAAAAGCATATTTTGGTAGGTAAGGTCTTCTGTGTTCCAAGTGTCACAGTGTACAATAAACTAACCAGTTTTTTTGTTTTCAGGAGTGAAGAGAGGACCTTACAGGAATTTGGAATTACCACTAACAGCACCATAAGAAGCACAACATGGAGCAGAAGTTACTGATGAAACAGACACGTTTTGTTTTATTGGGACAGTCACACCTGAATAGGCTGCACTGCAAATCATACAGACTGATGGTGTGATGTCATTAATAGACCTTTATTTGCTATTAAGTTTAAAAACCAGTAAGTGGAGTAAAGTGACTAATGACCCTGAAACTAGTTTTTAAGGGTAGTAAGTCAGTATGATTAACTAAGAACTCCAACTGCTATTTTATGACAACTATATTTTTCCCTAAAATTCAGAACTGACATAATTAACAAGCCAAACAAAACCTTTTATTTACAGTTATATTAACAGTTAGAAAAGCTGGTCTAGTAGGCCAAGATGGCTGACCACTACCAGAACAACATATACAACCAAGGAGACTACCCTCTTCAGGAAGACGATGCAGCAAGTGATGTGACTGAAGGACATGATGAAGAGGATCAGATGTATGAAGGAGAATATCAAGGGATTCCACATCCTGATGACACAAAGGCTGCACAGAGAGCTGCATGGTGAGGCACTGCATATTTAATGTTTCTGGGCACTCTCACTGTAGAGTGGTAGCTGGTGGTGAGGGGGTCTCAGGAAATCTGAAAAATGGATCAGTCATAAATGGATTTACAAGTTTGTGCCATATCACAGAAACTAAATAAAAAGGGCCACTGCACTGGAGTTTAAACTTTGTTTTATATTTAATAATTGTTTTACAGTCTGTTTAAATATTAGTGTACATTTTTTAGTATCAAAATATACTGAAAGTGTCTGAACTAAAATGCAGAATCATATATAATACTGGATTATAATTATTATTCATTATTGTGCATATTTCTTTAATGTTGCAGAGGGAATATACTGCTATTTAAGTTTATCTGTAATAATAAATAGTATATCATTAAAATCAGCAACCCCCCCCCCCCCCCAAACTAAACGTTACTTAACCCTTTCATGCATAATTATGACAGCCTCAATTAGGATTTTTTCTTAAGTATATATATCCATCTTTAGGCATGAAAAGGTGAATAAAGTACTTAAGAAAAAAAATCCTGATTGAGGTTGTCATAATTCATGCATGACAGGGTTAAATAACAATAATTACAATGAAACACGTCATATATCTATAGTAACATTAAACGACCAGTGGGTGGCAGGGTATGGAGTGACACATCAGTGTCCAGTGTAGTGGTTTATGTGCAAGTATACCATCAACACTGACACAAGTACAAGAAAACAGCCTTTGAATAGCTGTCCACTGTAGTGACCACTATGCATGAAAGGCTTAAGCTTAGATAAGAAAAAAAAGTCAAAACACTGTAAATACAGGAATGCAAAAATTAAACCTCAAAAATTGGGCACAAAACCTAATAATTTCCATGATAGCATATCTGAGAGTGACAGCAATAATAACCAGATATAGGGCAGGGATAGCACAGTAGGTAGCGTGGTCACCCCATGATCAGAAGGTAGGGGGTTTGAATCCACTGAATGGCTACCCTGAAGTACCCCTGAGCAAGGTAGCGTCCATACACACTGCACCCCGGGTGCCTGATTTGTGGGCGCCCTCTGCAGAGAGAGTAATTTCCTCAAGAGATCAATAATGTATTCAGTATTATCATATATTCAGGACAGTGTAATCAGATCTGGTTTTCAGTGTAATCAAAGATTCACATTTTCTTTTGTCTTCATGGCTTCTTCCAGGGCTAAACCTCAAACAGGTAGCAGTGCAGCATCTGATCTAGAGGAGTTATCTGAGCAGTATGAGTACATCATGGAAGAATGTGGTCATGGGAAATTCCAGTGGATGCTCTTCATAGTGCTGGGCCTGGCTCTAATGGCTGATGGAGTTGAGTGTTTTGTGGTTGCATTTGTTCTACCGTCTGCAGAAAAGGACCTGTGTCTGTCCAATGCAGAGAAAGGAATGCTGGGTAAGCATTAGCTGTAGTGATTGTTGTTTAGAATAAGCACAATCCGAGGTCCCTTCCTTCTCAATTTGAGCACTCAAAGTACTTCACACATTCATACACTGCCTTTATCTACCTTCACACACACACCCAACTCACCTGTTAATGTATCAGGGACAACTGGGGATTCAGTATCTTGAATACTTTGACACATTGACAGGAAAGGATGAATCCTCCAATTTTCCAACTGGTAGATGACCCACTCTACCCACAGGTGCACTACATCTGTGTTGTTCTGTCAAATCAAGCAGTGCTTGTCCAGCCGTATTTGGACAATGAGGCAGTTTTGTATAGTGGCTTTTAAATCAAAAGTGGAAGATGTAATTGAAGTGAGGACTAATTCAAGGGGTTTAACAAAAGCATTTCATTAACTGTTTAGGGAGCTACATTAATTTTCATAAAAAGCTCCACATCTCAGGGATTCATACCCAGATGAGGCCTGTTCCCTTTATATTATCAAAAATGTAGAAAATAAAAGATCTGGAGTATATTCCAGATCGATTAAGTGTATTTGCTAGCTTTTTTATAGGAGTCATTTTATAATCAGGTTCTTAGGTGCTTGTACTACTTCAACAGTGTGCCTTAAACAATGCCAAGGTGCCATAACATCAGAAATGATTTTTTTCCTAATGCTTCACCAAAAGCATTATTACTTAAGCTGGAGAATATTCGTTTTCCTTTTTGCTTGCAGCTTTTAGCTGGTAGTTTTTTCTTGCTGTCAACCCAGGCACATGAACACAGTAAGTCTGTTTGCCTTATCACAATAAGATGTTGATGTGATAAATGGGCACCACAATAGATTTTTTTTTATATATATTGAAATGTTTCAGTGGCAACAGATTAAGATGTACCGGAAGGTGTTAGTTATTATATCACCGATGAGAAAAACCTGAAAATGACTTTGCAGTAGTCAACACTATATCCAGGTATCATACCAAGATAATTTGGCATTGATGAGAAATCTCATGTAGCTCCCTCTGCTGTGACCCTTTCAGCTACTGATGCAATTTTTCACCCCAGTAGCAAGGCTGAACGTGTAATAGACACGCCAGTCCACCGAGTCCACTTCACACTTTGCCTCCTTAAAATGTGAAATGAATACGCATGCAGAAGTTGCATTACCTGCAGGGGAAGATAATATATTAGATACAAGAAGTCGTTAGTGAACAAAAAATGTCTGGGCTGTAAGTGAGGCTTTCTTTTTACCTCTGGTAATTGTTGAGCCAAATGACTCGAGATGAAAACGGTATTTTTCTGAGGAAAAGTCACCATGTGAATCAGGTTTTCGCTTGTGATGTTTGTTAGTTTCTATCAGTTTAAAATCTAAAAAGTAATAAAATCTTAGTTTGTGTGAACTGATGCAAACAGGAAGAATAAGTTATTCATGTCTGTAGTTGTTTGTAGGTCAGTTAATTTCTCCGCAGTGAATTTAGTAGTCAAGTAAAGTACTACACTTTGTTTAAGAAAGGTATTCGTGTAATATATGTAATACTTTACTTTTTTTTCTTTTTGAGTAATAACCTTAACAGCAATCTCAACAAAAGAGGGGAAATGCCTCCGACACACACAAACATTTGACAACGCAGTATGCAGTCAATTTACACAAATGTAATGTAATGAGATGCTGCTTAGTGATGGTGGTAACTCTCATTGATGAGAATGACAATCAATAAACGCTCGAATCAACAAGTGATATAGATAATCGAATCGGAATTGCTAAATTCTTATCAGTTCCCATCCTTATCCCCCACTGGTCACAGCATATGGCTGCTGCCTGAGCCTGGTTCTGCCAGAGGTTTCATAACATCAGAAATGATGTTTCCTGTTAAAAGAGAGTTTTTCTTTTTTTCCCTGATGTCTGAATTTTAAGGTTTTCTATTTATTAATGTAGGGTGCTTACCTTCCAATATAAAGCACATTAAGGCGACTGCTGTTGTGATTTAGTGTTTTATAAATAAAACTGAATTGAATTGCCAAGGTTTGATCGAAACCGATATTGTCTGTTCGTGTTCAGAATCAGTAGAGTGACACACCAATTCTTTTTGTACTGACCTTGAAAAAAGCATATGGGTGCTGCCCAGGTGTCCCTGGACCTTTGTGAAACAGATATTTTACACGTGGTGTAAAATACTGGAGACCAGTATGATGAGTCACAGTTATCCTGTGTTGCATGGCCATCTGTACACTGGTTTAAAATATTGTCAGCATGCCAATCTGGCACCAATCAGTGTTAAATGCTTGCCTAAGGCTAAAGCAATCTGCTCATGAAAGTCCATACCAAACAAGGTAAAGAAGGAATTTGATTTCATATATTTCTGCAGAGCATGTTTGATAATAGGTGTGTCATGGTAGAGTGTGATGAAGTGAGGAAAAAGCAAAAAAGTGATCCGTTTATTTAGGCTGGTATAAATCCATGGGAAAGAAAACAAAACCAAATTTAAGAGAAAGTTAAATAAATAAGTTGGGAACAAACAGCCAGAATACACAGTGAAGACACAAGCAAACGACAAACTGAGGCTTTAGATATACACAGACACAAAAGGCAATCAGGGAGGAGTAGAAACACCAGGGTAACAGAGATGAAACCAATCAGATGTGGTTTTGATTTTGAGTATATTGAGGTTTTGCAACATATCCTTAGTATTAAATAATTTGATATGGCATCCTCTATTACTTCTTCTTTGTGCAGGTCTCATCGTTTTCCTGAGCATGATGGTGGGAGCATTTCTGTGGGGAGGACTGGCAGACAAAGTTGGCCGTCGGCAATGTCTGATTCTGGCATTATCTATAAACTGTATCTTCGCATTTATGTCTTCCTTAGCTCAGGGTTACAGCTTCTTTCTCTTCTTCAGACTTCTTTCTGGCATTGGGTAATGCACACACACACACACACACACACACACACACACACACACACACACACACACACACACACACCCCTACAGGGCAGTGGATACTCTTTCAATGATGAGATGTAATCATTATGCAAATGTACTGTTTATAAGGGGGAAACCTGCAGTCAGCTGAAACTGAAGAAGTCACCTGATGATGATGAAATGTTTCTCCTACTGAAAACGCTACATCCAGATGCACAGAACCAACTTTCTGGGACTTTGATTCTAAAAGCTTTGATTCTTACATTTTCAAGCATCAGAGTCCAACAAAGTTACATTGGCTTCAAAGACAGTTTCACTGATGCTGGTTAACAGGAGCTAACAGCAGCGTTACCAACAGTTCAGCATATCCTCAACAACTCACCTCAGTAATGCTCTCATCAGCCGAATTGAGCTTGTCTGACTCTCTGACTGTCGGACTCCTTTCACACAGTTTTAAAGCCTTTTTCAAAGTAAATTAGGGTGGATGCTTTTTACCCCACATTAACAGCTGAGGTAAACAGTGGACTGACAGCCATCCAGAGATAGGGATGGCTGTTGGATCTAGAGCTGGTCCAGACAGCAGCAGAAACACACTAAACAGCCTTATAAGCTAAAGTGTAAATGTAATATTTTGGTCTCTCTTAGTTAACTAAAACACATTTGTCCTATAGCAGCTACCATAGTGAAGATTATCAACTGAAGCTGGAGTAAAACACACCTTAGTTGACTGGAATCTCCTCAACCCAAGTGCAGAACATTTTTTTACACAGTGTAGAAATAAATGAGGTTCCATATTGAGCCAAATTGCATTCACATGGGACACATTTGTTTTCAATGTTTTTCTTATAATGGTCATGGCTATCTTTTCTAATTTAGCCAAGACAAGTGTGTTTTCTGTCAAATTAAGTTAAATTAAGTTTGCAGTTGCTGTGCTTTAACTTACGAAGGTGTCAAAATGGTGTAATTTAGGTCATTGGGTTAAAAACAATACACGTAAAAGACTTAAAAGTGTTTGAGAAAGAGATCTGGATTGTACTCTTGATGAGGGAGCATGGAATTCAATTATTTCTGAAAATGGGCTTTAAATCAGGGAGGCTAGAGGTAAATTTATCTGATATAAAATTCTCAGCAGGTACTATTACATACCAACAAGGCTTCATAAAATGTGCATGAGTAAAGATGACGTGTTGGAAATGCCAAGAAGCAAAAGGATGCTTTGTGGGAATGTCCAGTGGTCTTCCCAATATGGGAAATTGTTTTAAAATACATGGAGAGCTGGGACAAATGTAAATTACAGAAATCACCAAGATTGTGCCTACTGGGGGACAGGGGTGAGGTGCCACATCTAGATAAAGTGACACGTGTTCATCTTATTTTAACACCATTGAAAGAATCTCAACCCTGAATGTGTGGAGGGAGAGAATGACTGAAAATGTGGCATGTGGGAAAATGCTGGGAAGACTGAGCAGCAAAACACAGATTCTAGTAGAACAATGGGACAGTTTTTGTTTGTATGTATCTACAGCATCCGGGTAAGTTATAGTTTGGATCAAGTGTCTTGTGTGTGCAACAATAATCAAGCACTGGTTGATCCCTCTGGTGTCTCTCCTGGAATTTCTAAATATGAACTTCTTAGATCAAATCTTCTGAACTGCTCATCTGACAGGAGACAAAGGGAAGAACCACTTATCTATTCGGAACAACCCATTGTGGCGTCTAGTCACCGTTGTTCACATCTATCACCCGATGTCCAGCTACATCCTGTTATCCTCTCTCTTACCTTTCTACATACACGATTTAAAACAAAGTTGAAACTTTAAAATCACTTCATTACATTTTCTTCTTTTCTATGTTGTCGTGTAACATGACTTCTTAGTAATTCCCATTTGAACATTCAGTTACATATGGATGCACTTCACTTCATGTTTCATTCATTTTATCCAATTTCACTTCAATTAGATTTATCGGTAGCTCATTCTCACATGAACATCCATCTGCACATCTTTTTATTTCAAATGCTTGGGAATACTTTTTCTCTTCAAAACTCTGTAAATATAATTTATTTTATTAAATCATACACCTCAAAGTCAAGAATTATTTTAGAGTTACCTTAGAGTCAGACAACCCACCCCAATCTTCTTACATACACATATACGCACATAACCTCCAAGGACACAGTCTCCACACGGTCTCTCACCACACGACTTGCATCCATGTTCCATTACAGTGATGTTGGTCATGTTTCCAGACTGACAGCACTTCAACTCCAGTGACGCTGAAGGAGGCCAAACTGAATTCTGGGGTGGCAGTGCCATCAAATGTCACCTTGTTGCGGTTTAGAATGTGATACAAATTTCAAATGAACTCTTGTTGCCTCCAAGAAAACGTCGGCTTTGCTCAGAATATCTTTACACATCTTTGCTCTGTGATTTTCAGTGGACGTTTTCTAAAACACAACCTGCTTTTGTGTAGCATCTGTTTTCTTCATTTTTTTGCTCTGGGGGAATATAATAATCTTTAAAATAATGTTGTGGCTGATTATTATTTAAATAATAATCCTTACTATCTTCTTTTCTGTCTTTGCTCTCAGTATTGGTGGCACAGCACCGATCGTGTACTCGTACTTCTCAGAGTTTCTTCAGATGAACAAGAGAGGAGAGCATCTGTCCTGGTTGTGTATGTTCTGGATGATTGGTGGGATCTATGCTTCATTCACTGCCTGGGGAATTATACCCAGATATGGTAAGACAGTTTTAAAAATGAAAAAGGATACTTTACATTCTTGCTTGTGAGCAATACTGACCAGTGAGTGCATTCACACCTTTGGTGGATGTGGTTTAGGAGAAAATGGAGCTAGACTTCTTATTGAAGAGCTGTGGTTCAGCCCCTTACTATGCCAGTCTACATGCCACGTATATTTTTAAATACTGGTTGCAACCTTTGAATAAGAGTGGAAAAATATTGATATATTCATTGCTCTTTAGATAGATTTTTGACACATTTGTAAATACAGTGGGGCAAAAAAGTATTTAGTCAGCCACCGATTATGCAAGTTCCCCCACCTAAAATGATGACAGAGGTCAGTAATTTGCACCAGAGGTACACTTCAACTGTGAGAGACAGAATGTGAAAAAAAATCCATGAATCCACATGGTAGGATTTGTAAAGAATTTATTGGTAAATCAGGGTGGAAAATAAGTATTTGGTCAATAACAAAAATACAACTCAATACTTTGTAACATAACCTTTGTTGGCAATAACAGAGGTCAAACGTTTACTATAGGTCTTTACCAGGTTTGCACACACAGTAGCTGGTATTTTGGCCCATTCCTCCATGCAGATCTTCTCGAGAGCAGTGATGTTTTGGGGCTGTCGCCGAGCAACACGGACTTTCAACTCCCGCCACAGATTTTCTATGGGGTTGAGGTCTGGAGACTGGCTAGGCCACTCCAGGACTTTCAAATGCTTCTTACGGAGCCACTCCTTTGTTGCCCGGGCGGTGTGTTTTGGATCATTGTCATGTTGGAAGACCCAGCCTCGTTTCATCTTCAAAGTTCTCACTGATGGAAGGAGGTTTTGGCTCAAAATCTCACGATACATGGCCCCATTCATTCTGTCCTTAACACGGATCAGTCGTCCTGTCCCCTTGGCAGAAAAACAGCCCCATAGCATGATGTTTCCACCCCCATGCTTCACAGTAGGTATGGTGTTCTTGGGATGCAACTCAGTATTCTTCTTCCTCCAAACACGACGAGTTGAGTTTATACCAAAAAGTTCTACTTTGGTTTCATCTGACCACATGACATTCTCCCAATCCTCTGCTGTATCATCCATGTGCTCTCTGGCAAACTTCAGACGGGCCTGGACATGCACTGGCTTCAGCAGCGGAACACGTCTGGCACTGCGGGATTTGATTCCCTGCCGTTGTAGTGTGTTACTGATGGTGACCTTTGTTACTTTGGTCCCAGCTCTCTGCAGGTCATTCACCAGGTCCCCCCGTGTGGTTCTGGGATCTTTGCTCACCGTTCTCATGATCATTTTGACCCCACGGGATGAGATCTTGCGTGGAGCCCCAGATCGAGGGAGATTATCAGTGGTCTTGTATGTCTTCCATTTTCTGATGATTGCTCCCACAGTTGATTTTTTCACACCAAGCTGCTTGCCTACTGTAGATTCACTCTTCCCAGTCTGGTGCAGGTCTACAATACTTTTCCTGGTGTCCTTCGAAAGCTCTTTGGTCTTGGCCATGGCGGAGTTTGGAGTCTGACTGTTTGAGGCTGTGGACAGGTGTCCTTTATACAGATGATGAGTTCAAACAGGTGCCATTCATACAGGTAACGAGTGGGGGACAGAAAAGCTTCTTACAGAAGACGTTACAGGTCTGTGAGAGCCAGAGATTTTCCTTGTTTGAGGTGACCAAATACTTTTTTTCCACCCTAATTTACGAATAAATTCTTTACAAATCCTACCATGTGGATTCATGGATTTTTTTTTCACATTCTGTCTCTCACAGTTGAAGTGTACCTCTGGTGCAAATTACTGACCTCTGTCATCATTTTAGGTGGGGGAACTTGCACAATCGGTGGCTGACTAAATACTTTTTTGCCCCACTGTAGATAGTTGTGAATCTATTCACAACTATCTATTCAATAGTGAATCAATAGTTTTTTTTGTCAGCCATAAAAAGCTAATCAGTTGTAACTTTTGCTGCCCTCTTGGCCAGGTCTCCTTTGGAAAGACATTTTAATCTCAATGAGACTTTTTATTTATAGGATAATGAAGATGGATGAAATTAATCTCAGTGACCTCAACCTCATTGTTAGAGGTGCAACCTGTTAAGTCTTACATATCAGCAGCACAGTAGTGCAGTGGTTAGCATTATGGCTAGTACTTGTTAAGAGAACTATCCCAGTGACAAGGCACTGTGCTACTAAAGGTGCAATAGGAGTCTCTATTTTGAATGGCTCTACAATTTCACACCAATACGATTCTGTAGGTTATGGCTTTCTGCAGGTTTTTAGTGCTGGGGCTCATTCAAACCTCAAAGTAATGCACAACGTTATCCTGTAGTTTTTGAGTTGAGCTAGCTGTTGAAAAACAAACCAAAACAAAAGATTTCCTCTGTTTTGTCTGGACTAAATACCCTGAACAGTCTCAGCTGCAAATACATACAATTACAGTAAACTCAGAGAGGAAACATGCATCATTTACCACCTGCATTGCTTAATGCTGCTCTGAATCACTGTTTATGATACATTTCTACTTCTGACAGTTTGAAGTAAAACCTTAGTATTTTTCTCAAAACTTGTAAACAGTGATTTGTGTGCGTGTGTGTGTGTGTGTGTGTGTGTAGGCTGGGGCTTCAGTATGGGCACAGAATTTCAGTTCCACGCTTGGCGAGTGTTCGTCCTGGTTGCGGCTCTCCCTGCAATTGCTTCTCTGGTTGGACTTACCTTTATGCCCGAGAGCCCACGTTTCCTCCTGGAGGTGAGACTGTTAGCATAGTGTTTCTTTGTACACCTGCCTGCAAAGTGTACACATGTGGAAAGAACATAGCTGGCATAGTTGTTAATCAATTTAAAAGAGACGATGAAAGTGTTTTTGGAGATCACCGAGATAGTTCACATTCACTATAGATGAACACTGACAACAGTTTTTTTTTCTTTGTAACGTTTTTCCATGGCTGTGTGTAAGTTTGAATACATCTGCCTGTGTTTGTTTATGGAGCAGAATGGCAAACATGATGACGCGTGGATGATCCTAAAACAGGTCCATGACACTAACTGGAGAGCCAAGGGGCAGCCGGAAAAAGTCTTCACTGTAAGTAAATGATTTTAATTAATAATAATGATTCTTATTGCACTTTCGAATAAACTGATTTTCTTATTTGATGGTAACTTTTTAAATGTTTATTTTCAACAATAAAACGAAACCGCTCAAGGATAACTAACAGCTTACGGCACGCATTAATGTTAAGTGAAGATTTTCACTTTTTTATAAGTGTCATATCTGAATTTACCTTTACTTACCCATGCACTGACACGTAAATATATTGCTCTAGTGAGATATTTAGTAACACAGTCATTATTCTGGTACTGTCATGGTTTCCTGCTTCTTTTTTTTTGCGTCTAAAGAGACATCTGTGGCTTTTAATTTGTTGATGGAGCAATAATCTATTATATTTATCAATCTGCTTGTATTATTGGCTGAGTGTCTGCCCTTGATAAAAAGAAAAAACTGTTTGGTCAGAATATATTGTGAATGGAGTGATTTTTTTCTAGCTGAATGGGAGCATAGGATCTTTGCCGGGTTTAAGTATTAGACTAATGATGTTTGTAGATAGCGTCTAATCGTTCTGAATTTGAGTGACCATTCTGAAAAAAGTAGGAGCCGGTGTAGGCCAAAATTCTTTGTAAAATTATGCTGAAAACTATCTTGACCTGGGGCTTTATTTCTCATGAGATGCTGTTGGGCTTCATCATTCAGACATTGAAAGCGGTGAATCCAGACACACAATCTGTTCTTCAGTTTTAGATTAGATGAGATAGATTAGATTAGATGAGATAGATTAGATTAGATTAGATTAGATTAGATGAGATAGAGCTTTATTAACCCATCTGGTGGGTTTCTCTGGGAAATTCAGCTTCCAGTTGCAGAACACCAACAGAAGTTGCATATTACAGAGTTAGAATATCAAATAAAGGGGAATGAGGGAGTGCGAACATAAGTATAAAAATATAGCATATATACACAAATATAAATACTAGTGCTGTCAGCGTTAAGCTTGTTAAAATGATGTTAACGCCATAAACGCATTATTGCCCCGTACGTGGGGCTGCACAATGCTAATGCATTGATGAGCTAACCACGCTAACACGTTGACTCCGTGCAGCCCCACGCACGGGACGATCCGCGTTAATGAGCTAACGGAGATTTGTCACGTTAATGCGGTTATGGTGTTAACGTCATTTTAACAAGATTAGCGCTGACAGCACTAATAAATACAGAATATATCATAGAAATAAATAGGAATACTAGTGAAATATACTCATTAAAGAGATGTAGACAGCCAAAGTCTAATGCACATTTCAACAATTGCAAGACTATTGCACAGTGATTATTGCACAGTGAAAAAACACTACAGCTTAGTCGCCCTCCTTTATCCTCCTGTTTCCCCTCACTCTCCCCTCCAGCGAGGAGTTAAACAGTTTGATGGCATGTGGGACAAAGGAGTTTTTAAGTCTGTTGGTCCAAGATTTTGGGAGGAGCAACCTGTTGCTGAGCAGACTCCTCTGGTTGTTTATGACCATATGCAGAGGATGCCCAACTTTCTCCATAATGTCCTGCAGTTTCTTTAATCCTCTGCTCTGCCACTGTCACCAGAGTGTCCAGCTTCATGCCAACCACAGAGCCCGCCTTCCTGATTAGTTTTTTCAGTCTGGATGAGTCCTTCTTTACTGTGCTGCTCCTCCAGCACACCACAGCATAGAATAGTACTCCTGCAACCACCAACCGGTAAAACATCCTCAGGAGCTTCCTGCAGATGTTGAAAGACCTCAGTCTCCTGAGGACGTACAGGAGCTGCATGTTGCATGACCAATGCAGTTTGTTGTCCACCCACAATCCAAGGAACTTGTACTTGTTGACCACCTCCACCTCCTCTCCCTCTATCTGAACTGGCAGTGAACCTGGTCTGGACCTCCTGATGTCCACAACCAGTTCCTTGGTCTTTGAGGTGTTGAGTTGCAGGTGGTTTGTGCGACTCCGTGTAACAAAGTTCCTCACCAGCCTCCTGTACTCCTCTTCCTAATCACCCCAGATACACCCCATGATGGCTGTGTTGTCTGCAAACTTCTGAAGGCATGATTCAGAGTTGTAGCAGAAGTCAGAGGTGTACAGGGTGAAGAGAAGAGGGGACAGCACAGTTCCCTGTGGTGCCGCAGGTTAGAGCCCAGATAAATGCCACACTCAGTTCCAGTAGCACTCATCTCTACATCAACTGTTCAGAGGAGACTGTGTTAATCAGGATTTTATGGTCAAATAGCTGCTAAGAAACCACTACTAAGGAAAAGCAACAAGCAGCATAGATCTGTTTGGGCCAAGAAACACAAGGAATGGACATTAGACCAGTGGAAATCTGTGCTTTGGTCTGATGAGTCCAAATTTAAGATCTTTGGTTCCATCCACCGTGTCTTTGTGTGATGCAGAAAAGGTCTCTACATGCATGATTCCCACCATGAAGCATGGAAGAAGAGGTGTGATGGTGCTTTGCTAGTGACACTGTTGGGGATTTATTGAAAATTGAAGACACACTGAGCCAGCATGGCTATCACACATCCTGTGCAACATGCCATCCCATCCTGTTTGCGTTTAGTTGGTCCATCATTTATTTTTCAACAGGACAGTGACCCCAAACACACCTCCAGACTGAGTAAGGGCTATTTGACCAAGAAGGAGAGAGATGGAGTGCTGCGCCAGATGGCCTGGCCTCCACAGTCACCTGACCTAAAACCAATCAAGACGGAGATGGACCGCAGAGTGAAGACAAAAGCGTCAGTGCTCAGCATCTCTGGGAACTCCTTCAAGACTGTTGGAAAATCATTTCAAGTGATGACCTCATGAAGCTCATCGAGAGAATGCCAAGAGTGTGCAAAGCAGTAATCAAAGCAAAGGGGGGCTGTTTTGAGGAATCTGAAATATAAAAAATGTTTTGAGTTATTTCACGCTTTTTTATTTAATAAATAATTCCACGTGTTCATTTGTAGTTTTACAGTGTATATAGTCATGAAAATAAAGAAAAAGCATTAAATGAGGAGAGAGAAACCAAGTCTGTTCTGCTATAAATTTATGTATAAAGTAAAGTAAATACACCTAATTCTGTTATGTTAAGAAAAAGCTACTTCGCAGTGTTTTTCAAAAAGTTTCCCGTTTTTTATTTTATTTTATAGGTGGTGCACATCAAGACACCGAAAACAACTGAAGACGGTTTTTTCGAGGTTCAGAGTGCAACAAGAACACCTGTACAACGATGGGCTGTACGCTCACTGACACTCTGTAAACTGGTATGTAGGAACACAGACTGGAGCACCATCTCTAGCTCAGAATCTGGCTTGGACTTATTTTGTATTATTGTAGGTTTTTTACCTTACAATATAAGGTGCCTATTGTGATTTGGCGCTATATAAATAAAATTGAATTTACTGAGGGGTCAGAGAAGGGTGAATGTGGGTTTGTCCTAGTTAAATGTTATGTTCCCCTAGATAGTTCAAGGGATGTCAAGAAATAACAATAAAACTCTCCAGGTTGAAAGTGTCAAAGGACATGACACAAATGAATTTATTATTGTTATTTTTATTACTTTAATTATTTATTTGTTAATAACTTAACTAAAAGAGACAGAAGCTACTATCACCACCAACAAGGAAGAACACAAAACACGTAGTTTGGTCAAAACAATTATAAATGATCAAAACACACTCTTCTCCGCTGACTAGGAGGAAAGTTACAAGCAAACAGCACACACTATAAAGAGGATGACACTCTGGCACCAGAGCTCGAATTTGCTTGACACAAACCTCCAGTGTTAATTTTGACAGAAAATTTTGACTAAAAATTTTTATTAAACATAATTTACACATCTTAAGTCTTTTAGTTTAGTTATACTTTTAGTAGACTAAATCTAAAGTTGATTTAATAGACTAAAATATAAAGTGTAAAAGTTTGTCATGTTTTTACTGGTGAGAGTTGATCCACATGGTTTAAAAAGAGTCTTTTTTCACACCTGTAGTGTTTACTCCATTCAAATGGGACTCTGCTGTATTCTCCCATTTGGTGAAGTTTGTTTGTGCAGGTGTTCAGTTCAGTTCATTTTTATTTCAAACATTTCAAACATGTGCCTTCACAATCATTACAAAATATCATTCCATTATTTGTTTGAAAAGGAGTAGGCTGAAGTATTTACTTATTTGTCCCTACCCCCTCAAGTTTTACCTCTCATTCATTTAATTTTTTTTAAGTCTTAAATTAAACAAACAACATATGAAACAAAAGTAAAGCAAAACAAAACAAAACAAAACATACATAAATCAAAAACAAGAAATTAGCACCACAGTATAGTTTCTTTCATGTGAAAAATACAGAATGTGTATATTTGCAGATACACAAGTTATGGAAAAACAAACAAACCAAAACAAAAAAACAAACAAACAAAAAAACACAGTAAATACAGTGTGGACCAAAATAACCACACCGAGATCCTTTGGATAGGCTGGTCTCGGTACGGTTAAAAAAAAAACCCTCCAGAGCAGTTTGTTTAATGTCTGAGCATGTGCTGACCCCGATCCGAGCCAACTATCATGTGTGTTGCAGGTTTGAGCTAAAAAAAACATCCTGCTGTATGCTTTGTATTCTCAATGCGGGAACTATAGTTGTGTCTCTACGGGCTAGCAGCTAGCCATGAAATAACTATAAATTCTCTGTGTTCAGCAGTACAAAACACTGCACTTTCTTCCTGTACTTACTTTTGTTTCTCTTTCCCCAAACACATCAGGCCAATGAGTTTACTGAACATTAGTGTGTGGTTTGTAATTATGGATTTTGGCTTATTTGGAGTTCAATTGGATTTTTTGTTGTGTGAAAACGAAACAAACCAAGACAAAAGCTACAAGTTTACAAACTCATTAACTGATTCAGACCAGAGTAAATGAGCTACAGGTGTGTGTGGCCGAGGAGTGGGTTCAGGGTGTACATGAGGCTGTGGTTGGCTTGTTTGCGTGCAGATCCTGCACCACCAAAACCTGGTTGGGCCCTGGGCATTGTTGGAGGAAGAGTGGGTAAAGGTTAGGTGTCGGAAATGCATTCCTGCCCGTGCACTGTTGGCTCTGGGTCCATTGTGTAACTGGCGCCACCAACATTAACAGGACGATTACATTAGAGCCTCTTATTACGTGCTTTGTTTGGGTTTCCAGCAATCAGAACCAGAGAAATTGTATTAATCCCAGATGGAATTTTTTTTTAAAAGATTTCGGGTCATACTCGAACTCAGGCTGTCCACTCTCAGCCATGCAAGATACATGCTCATCCGACTGCGTTTGATCATCAAAATTTTCTTTTTTGAAAAAGTGGAAATGGGTTAACAAAAATGTGGAAAAGCAAGTGGTGCTGAAAACAAGCTCCACATTCCTTGTCTTCAGTCGCCACTTATAAAGCAATTAGGTCATGTGAGGGAAAACTTCCTTGCTTTGGAAACAAAGCAGTCAGTGGTAATAAATAAAAACTGCATGGTTCTAGGCTCATTCTGTGTTTGTATATGTAAACCAGGTGTTGAGGAACGTGGCATCTCTCCTTTCTGCAGAGCTGAGATTTGCTACACTCTTCATGGCTGTCATCTGGTTCTGCATGGCTTTCAGGTAAGTTCCCAATTTCAATTCAACTTTTGATTCAATTTTATTTATATGCTGCCAAATCACAACAACAGTTGCCTCAAAGCACTTTATATTGTACGGTAAAGACCTAAAAATAAAAGGGAGAAAACTCCAACTATCACACAACCCCCTTTGAGCAAGCACTTGACAACAGTGGGGAGGGAAAATTCCCTTCAACAGGAAGAAACCTTAGTCAGAACCAGGCGGGCAGCCATCTGCCACAACTGGTTGGGCTGAGGGGAGGAAGACAGGATAAAAGGCACACTGTGGATGACAGCTAGAGATGAATAATAATTTATGCATAATGAAAGCAGTGGTGTATAGATGCATAGTAAGTGGAAAAAGGTGAATGAAGAAGAAACTCATGAAAAACATGTTTTCTAATGGTTAAATTCTTATTTCCAATCCAATCCAACTTTATTTATAGAGCACTTTAAAAACAACATGGCTGACCAAAGTGCTTTCCAGTAAAAGAAAAACAGATAAAAGTTAAAAACCATACATTAAACAGACAAAGAAAGTTAAATAACAATAAAATAAATACATAAATTAAAAAAGGGATAAAATAAATCAGTAAATATTAAAACAGGAGTAAAATAGACAATAAAATATACAATAAATAAAACTAACAAAGTAAAAAAAGACTAAGAGCAACCAAAAGCTGACTAAAACTGACTACAAGCTGACTGTGGTTCTTCTCCTTAAAAACCTTAGAAAAAAGGTGTGTTTTTAAAAGTGATTTGAAGATTTCAAGTGTTGGGGCCAGCCAAATATGGAGGGACAACTTATTCCTTAATTTCGGGCCACAACAGCGAACCCATGTGGAAAAGAAATAGAAAAAAACCTATAAAAGACTTGCATCAGATTTGGCCTACTTCATATAGTGAATCATATAAGGCTTATATGATTTACTCATGAAAGTGGCCACTTTCTCATTACTTTCATATATTGTTTTAGGAAGAATCCAAAACATACAAGTTTCATTCATATAATTTTTGAAGGGATCTTATATCTGTTTTCACTCTTGTATGCTTTTCATACAAGTTTCACACAAGACAGATACAAACTTTATAAGATTTATATATATCTTTTCCATATGGGAAAGCTCAGTCCCCCTGGTGTTTCAGTCTCGACATGGGGACAGCAAGGAGTGGCTGGTCAGTTGATCTGAGAGACATTTGTGGAGTGTATAGGTGTAGAAGGTCTGACAGGTAAGTAGGAGCCAGGCCATTCAAAACTTTAAAAGCAAACAATAAAAATTTTAAATGAATTTTAAAATGGACAGGAAACCAGTGTAAAGAGGCAAGAACAGGGCTAATGTGCTCGTGTTTGTGTGTACCTGTCAGCAGGCGAGCAGCAGCATTCTGGACCATTTGCAAGTGGGATAGTGAAGCCTGATCAATACCAATATAAAGTGTATTACAATAATCAAGTGGTGAGTGGTCACAAATGCATGTAAAACTCTAAGTCACAAAAAGAGATAATAGGTTTGACTTTAGAGAGCTGCCTCAGCTGAAAAAAGCCATTTCTCACCACTCTACCTATCTGTTTGTCCATTTTAAGAGCTGTGTCAATTTTTACTCCAAGGTTGCTGACAATTGGTTTGACACAGGATGTAAGAGGACCCAAGTCAGGTGGTGGGACACCAGGGCCACTCGGCCCAAATATAATGACCTGTCTTCTTTTCATTAAAATTAAAAAAAAATTCAGAGCCAACCATGCTCTGAGGCATTCTAAAATAGGCCTGAGGGAGTGAGGGTCATTATGTTTCTGTCATGGCTACCGGACAGACTTACAAGCAGGCAGAGTTTTTTGAAGACAGTCAAAAGAAATCAGTTTATTAACAACGGGGAACACCTGAGTGCTATATATATGTACAGTGAATTGGGAGGGGGGTCCAGGGCTCCAGGGAGAGGGGGTAATCCTCACACTCACTCCTCATCAACCACACTGGCTCCCAAATCTTCACTCACACCACCACACACAGGAAGGGTCCGTAATCTGGTCCAGGAGGGGGATATTCAGGAGATTCAACGTTCCAACGGCGAACTGCTCTGTGCCACTGCCTTAAATAGTAGCTGGGGAAATCAGCCAGATCAGCAGCAAGTGGTGACAATCACGCAGGTGTGTGGGCCAAGCGCGAGAGCCTGTAACGAGCTCTGCCCAGGCAGAGAGGAGCGAGGGAGAGGCAGAGAGGAAGAGAAAAACAAAAACAAAACCTGTAGCCAGTGTGAGCCAGCCAGAGAGACACGGGGACCATGACAGTTTCAGGGGTAGATAAATCTGACAGTCATCTGCATAACAATAAAATGACACTTTATGTTTGTTTGTTTTTAATAATATGGCCAAAAGGAAGTAAATAAATGCTAAAAAGAAGGGGCCCGAGGATGGATCCTTGAGGTACACCACATGGGAGGGGGGCAGAGGATGAATAAAATTTACCAAGTGAGACTGAGAAACTTCTGTCAAACAGATATGACCTGAACCACTCCAAGGCTGTGCCTCTAATTCCAACATGATGTTCTACGCAAGAAATTAAAATGTTGTGATCTACAGCATCAAAAGCTGCTGTGAGATTCAAAAGCACAAATAACACGGAATTCCCAGAGTCAGCAGTTAGTAAAATATCATTAAAAACTCTTAAAAGTGCAGACTCTGTGGTGTGAAGTGCTTTAAAACCTGATTGAAATACTGCAATTTTTTTTTTGACTGTTTAAAAAAGTCTGCAGCTGTGAAGACACTACGTTTCCAAAATTTTAGGAACAAAGGGAAGCTTTGAAATAGTTCTGAAATTATACAACAAAGAGGCATCCAGGCCACAGCGTTTCAGCAGAAGCTGGACCACTGCCTGTTTAAAAGTTACAGGTACATCACCTAAAGTCAGGCTGCTGTTCATAAGCCTTTGAATATAAGGTCCAATAGTCTCCCAAACTTCTTTTAAAAAAGCGATGGCGAAGGACATCACTGGGAGAGCCAGACTTGATTTGGGTAACAATTTGCCCCAGATAAGACAGAGACACGTGGTCAAAATGGCTAAAACTGCCAAAGGTGTGATAATAAGTTATTTGTAAAGAAATTCATTAAGTTGTTACTAATTAAGGTTAATCTCCTAAGATCCGAACTCTTCCAATGGCATGCATCTTTTAATTCTCTTTGATATTTGGGCTGATTGGGACCTGATGAATGTAAAAACAAAGAATTGCCAGATTTTTACCAGATTTTTGTTTCTGGCAAAAATGAGATCCACATATGAGGATATTCGTTTAAAATTTCAATAGAACAGTGGCAGCATGATGTCCTTGTAAGTGGATATCAGGCCCTTGTAGAGCAAAATATAGTATTTTGGTCTAAACAACCAAAAATGTGATGTCCACATATGTGGACGCCAGGTCCAAGGAAGTTAAAGGAATGGTTTGCTCAACAGACCTTTGACATTTTGTCACCATGGCTACAATGCTGAAGAAAAATCTGGTGTTGTTTTTTCTTCAATAGTAAGATTAGTAAGATTTATGCTATTGACAATTACTGAGAATAGTAAGATTTTCCAGGTTTAGGGCTGTTTTAAAGAGCAGCGATCCATTTTTCCAGACTAAATGAAGATCTGATAAATAAGTGATACACCATTTCATCTCCAGCTTATGGTTATCTGCTTTAAGGTGCACATCTTAGAGTTACACCAGGGAGTCAAGTACTTCTTACTAGAGACTTTCTTTTTCAGAGGAGCAGCAGGATTCAGAGTCACAGTAAAGATGTAATACTATTGTGGGAGTTGAGTTCAGGTAGCTTACCTGCACGGTTTCTTAATATAGTTATAATTTGGGAAATCTTTAAATAGTTGTCTACCAAGAGCTTGATGAGCAGGCATAGAAAGGACAGCCTCCAGGAGAAACTCCACCCACAGGTGGGTCAGCGAAGCAGAGAATTCGTTCTAAATATTTCCTCCCTGGTTTTTAGATCACTGAGGAAATAATTACCCTAACATGAATTGTATACGGTATTACCTCACAACAGATATGGGAATGAAATATGGCAACATTGCAGTTCACATGTCAGAATCCAAAATGGTAAATGGCCTGTATTTATATAGCGCTTTACTAGTCCCTAAGGACCCCAAAGCGCTTTACATATCCAGTCATCCACCCATTCACACACACATTCATACACTGGTGATGGCAAGCTACATTGTAGCCACAGCCACCCCAGGGGGGCACTGACAGAGGCAGACTGACTGAATAGAGTCTAGAGTCTAAAGTGATATGATGACGAGTCACTTTTATTCTTAACCTTTTGTTAATTCAGCGTCTCATGTTTTTTACAGCTTTTATGGCTTGTCTGTGTGGTTCCCTGACATGATCAAACACCTTCAGCATGAAGAGTATGTGTCTAAGGTCCAGGTAATGTCATCTACTCATAAAAGAGTCTTAATACAGTATCATTTCAAATCTGGTTGATGTATTATCTTGTGTATGTGTTTTATGTATTAATTTGTACCATATATGCTACATCAGGCGGTTTTTGTTTTTTTTTAGCTATGTGTATTTTTTGCAAAATATATTTTAACATTTATTTCAGCTTTTTGGGGGTAAAAACAACAACAACAAAAATTCACCCTGATGACACAGAAGGCAAACCACTTACAAAAACTCATATATCGAATATAATAAACTTGGCTTTAAAGGGTTAAAAATGAATCAAACAAGATTTGAGCACAGAAAACAGATTTTCATTGTTTTGTTTCTCTCTAGGTTATCCATAAAAAACGAGTGGAGAACATGATTTTTGACTTTCCTTTGGAGAACCAGATCCATGAAGAAGTAGAATACATCCGTGACAAGTAAGCTTTAATGCTGCTTAAATTCACTGCTGGCTTGAGGTTTATCTACTTAAATATGCTGTAATTTAATATTCATTCGCTGCTGTTTCCCCTCTCATCTGAGAAGCTTCTTCAGTTCTAAGAGCAACTGGTGGAGAGTCCCAGATTTTAAGGCCTATGGGAGTGTCTCCAACAGGGACATGGACCCCCTATTGACCCTCTACCTAATCAAGATGTGAAAACGGGTGTGGGTCACAATCAGCCAAGGTTTTGGGTGAACCCATTGTGAAACCTGGCCCCACCTTATCATGGGATGTACTGAGGTCAAATGGCCCAGGATGTGAGTGGGCGTTATTCCGTCTGGGAAGGGATCTCAAAACTGGATTATAGATGGCAGACAGTTGGTGTCGTAAACCCCCGCCTGTTTAAAGATGGTTGTTCACAGTGGACATAGATGGCTTCTTTCACTCCTCTTTCACTGTCTTCTCTGTCCAAAATGTGAACATTGACATCCTCAAAAGAGTGACCTTTGTCGTTTAGATGCAGATGGACAGCCGAGACTTGTCCCGTCGAGGTGGCTCTTCTAAGATGATCTCCTGTCTGAACTAAGGAAAGAATGGTTTCTTTTGTCCTGTCCGGTCTAAGAGAAAGAGCTTCATTAAAATAGGGATTTGTGTTGGTGTGTGGGACTGTAGCTGATAAGTTTATATTGTTAAATGGTAAATATGAGACAATGCATTTTAGATCATTTTATGGAGAAATGCAAAGTGATGTAATGAGTAGTGCAACAACTTACTTTCTCCTGGGAGTAAATTGTTAAGTGATCGATAAGGAAATCAGAATCACTAAATTCTAAATAATTCACATGCCCAGTCATAGAGACTGTGTGCATGACGGTTCATGTGGACACTGCCTGTGTCATCTGTGCTTAAAGTGATCGAGCCAGTAACCTAACAATCAGAGGCTTGGTGAAGTTATCCTCACTTCCTTCTGGACAGATACTGAAGCCCGAGCTTCCCCTGATTCATCCATCGGAGTGCAAGTGTGTGAATTTTAGATAAAAGTACTTAGGTATAGGTAAAAGCAAACTCTAGAGACAAGGGAATCTACCAGTAGCCCTTAAATCCAGTGATGTGAAAAAGCACCCAGGCAGTCTCACAATGATGTGTATGAGGTTAGTGCAATCTGGTAGAGGGGAGAACACATCAGCAAAGGGCTGCTGCAATTCAGAAACATCTGTTCTCCAGGCCATCACAAAGGAGCATAGCAAGACTGATAGAATTTGTTTGTCTGCCTGTAAATCAATCAATCTATCATTCGCCAGGATTGTTAGACAGTCTTCACCAGTCTCCATGATTGGGATAATAAATTTGCCTTGCTCCTGCCCTGTCAGTTGGCATCACCTCATAATCTTCATCATTCATTTGCCATGTGACTTTGAAGGGCCCTTGCCACTTCGCAAATAATTTAGTGGTGGAGTAATGGAGTAACATAAGCACTTTATCTTGTGGTATCCAGCAAATAGCTTTTCACAGGGAAATGGAATTGGAGGCCTGGAGTACCTTCTGCACTGCAAGCAACAGAAGATCCAATCACCAATACAATCAATGGTCCTAGTAGTGTTCATCATCACTAATGAACTTATGAATTGTGGGTTTTAGAGTCTTATTCAGCTGCTTCAACAGGCCATCTGTCTAGGGGTGATATCCACTGGTCAGAATCGACATAATACAGGGAGTGCAGAATTATTAGGCAAGTTGTATTTTTGAGGGATAATTTTATTATTGAACAACAACCATGTTCTCAATGAACCCAAAAAACTCATTAATATCAAAGCTGAATGTTTTTGGAAGTAGTTTTTAGTTTGTTTTTAGTTTTAGCTATTTTAGGGGGATATCTGTGTGTGCAGGTGACTATTACTGTGCATAATTATTAGGCAACTTAGCAAAAAACAAATATATACCCATTTCAATTATTTATTTTTACCAGTAAAACCAATATAACATCTCCACATTCACAAATATACATTTCTGACATTCAAAAACAAAACAAAAACAAATCAGCGACCAATATAGCCACCTTTCTTTGCAAGGACACTCAAAAGCCTGCCATCCATGGATTCTGTCAGTGTTTTGATCTGTTCACCATCAACATTGCGTGCAGCAGCAACCACAGCCTCCCAGACACTGTTCAGAGAGGTGTACTGTTTTCCCTCCTTGTAAATCTCACATTTGATGATGGACCACAGGTTCTCAATGGGGTTCAGATCAGGTGAACAAGGAGGCCATGTCATTAGTTTTTCTTCTTTTATACCCTTTCTTGTCAGCCACGCTGTGGAGTACTTGGACGCGTGTGATGGAGCATTGTCCTGCATGAAAATCATGTTTTTCTTGAAGGATGCAGACTTCTTCCTGTACCACTGCTTGAAGAAGGTGTCTTCCAGAAACTGGCAGTAGGACTGGGAGTTGAGCTTGACTCCATCCTCAACCCGAAAAGGCCCCACAAGCTCATCTTTGATGATACCAGCCCAAACCAGTACTCCACCTCCACCTTGCTGGCGTCTGAGTCGGACTGGAGCTCTCTGCCCTTTACCAATCCAGCCACGGGCCCATCCATCTGGCCCATCAAGACTCACTCTCATTTCATCAGTCCATAAAACCTTAGAAAAATCAGTCTTGAGATATTTCTTGGCCCAGTCTTGACGTTTCAGCTTGTGTGTCTTGTTCAGTGGTGGTCGTCTTTCAGCCTTTCTTACCTTGGCCATGTCTCTGAGTATTGCACACCTTGTGCTTTTGGGCACTCCAGTGATGTTGCAGCTCTGAAATATGGCCAAACTGGTGGCAAGTGGCATCTTGGCAGCTGCACGCTTGACTTTTCTCAGTTCATGGGCAGTTATTTGGCGCCTTGGTTTTTCCACACGCTTCTTGCGACCCTGTTGACTATTTTGAATGAAACGCTTGATTGTTCGATGATCACGCTTCAGAAGCTTTGCAATTTTGAGACTGCTGCGTCCCTCTGCAAGATATCTCACTATTTTTGACTTTTCTGAGCCTGTCAAGTCCTTCTTTTGACCCATTTTGCCAAAGGAAAGGACGTTGCCTAATAATTATGCACACCTGATATAGGGTGTTGATGTCATTAGACCACACCCCTTCTCATTACAGAGATGCACATCACCTAATATGCTTAATTGGTAGTAGGCTTTCGAGCCTATACAGCTTGGAGTAAGACAACATGCATGAAGAGGATGATGTGGACAAAATACTCATTTGCCTAATAATTCTGCACTCCCTGTACACAGGAATTCATAAAGCTCTCTCAGTGTGTGGAACATGAATGATGTGCTCTGGTCCGTCAGAATCTCTTTCAGGATTCCTATGAGAGGAAATAACCTGAAAGTAGGGATGGGTATTGATAAGATTTTCACGATTCCGATTCCATTTTCGATTCTGTTTAACGATTCGATTCTTTATCGATTCTTTTTAAAAAAGGAGAACACACAGGTCGAATAGCTTAGAACTTTGTTTTATATCTTCTCTTTGAACAAGATAGAAATTTAGGAGTAACATGGCCTTACAAACCCAACAGTGAGATCTTAAGAGATCCAGCCTATGGCTCTTCTTTTTTTTTTTTCTTTTTTTTTTTTTTGTGTGTCCCGTTTGGATCTTTAGCCATCAGAATTGTTGTCTTAAGGCCAAGAAAGATGCCGAGCGGATTTATTTTACCAAGTGGATCATCATGGCCTTGCCACATTGGTCCATTTGATTGACCTTTATTATAATTATGTATTTATTTTATTTTCAGTTGCTACAAACGGGACAGACATGACTGGGGGATAGGACAGGGAGAAAGAATGAAAGAAAGAGAGGGAGAGAAAGAAAACCAAAGGGGAGAAGAGACGGTGAGAAGGGGGGGAAGAAAGAAAAAAAACCAAACAAAACACCTGGATCACCTGTATGGAGAGAAAAAAACAGAAGAGAAAGCAAACAACAAAGAGCAACATAATAAATATAACACCATCACAATAAACTAGCTAGCAGTAGATATCAGTAGATACTAAATAATAAACGATATTGTGCAGCACGCAAGATAGACAGCGCACAATGTGCTTTGAGGCAGCAGCCAAGAAAGCTGTAGTCCGCGTCTGTGAACACCCGTGTGTACACCTGTGTGCATACCTGTGTGGATCAGCATGCTTGTATTCCAAAGGTTTCTCCATGTAACGATCTGCTAGGGAGTGAGGGGAGCCATAGCCCCGTCCCCCAGGGTATGAAGCAGGTATGGAGGAGATCCAGGCCCCAGATATCCAGAGGCCCCAGAGTACAAGGACCCGAGGTGGACCACCAAAAAGGGGGGGGGGGGGAACCGTGCCACCCTCCTGGGAAGAGCTGAGTAGAGCCCCAAACGAGAGGTCACCCCGCAGCTACGGAGCAGAGGCCAGAGGGGGTTGCAGTGGCGTGCCCACGGGCTCTGCCGGCAGCCAGCTATGCCAGAGAGGACCGAGCTTCAGGCCCAGAGGCCTGAGGGCACCCCACCCCCCGGAAGGGGCCCAGCTGGGTCACAGGCGCCAGGCCCTGCCAATCGGCCACCAGGAGTGAGCCGGTACATACATGAGCGCCCAGCCCCAGTCGACAAGAACCACCAACGCACCAACGTCTGAGGGCATCAGCCACCTGAAGGGAGTGTGGTGAGGGGAGATAGGCCTCCGTACTTTAGAGGGCCTGAGATGTACCCAGAGAGGTTGAGTCTAAGACCCAACCTGACATATAGACACAGACGAACAGGCACACGCGGACACAAACATGCATTCCTACCCCCATATACACAACCAAATACTCGGCACTCACCCAACGTGTAGACAGACACAAATAGACACTGCACAGACAGTCGCACTCCCCAAACATACTCTATATCCCAGGTCCAGGTACCGCCCTCAGAGGGGCAAGCCGCACCTAGACCCAGGAGATGTAACCCATCTCTCTGGGGTGGAGGCAAGCGGACCACCTCCTTATCTGCAGTAGCAGGGAGGCCCCGCATCCCAGACCCCAGTCTGACGGCCAGCACCTCCTCCCAGCCCCCCAGCCTATGGCTCTTCAATGGGGTGTCACAGGGTCCCCAGGAAAAAAAATTGCAAATGTAAAATAATAAAATAAACATTCTTCTGTAGCAATAACAACGTATAACATAAATTATTCTGTAGCAATTACACAAGAATATCCAGTAATGTCCCTGCCTACAATTAAACACATTCACTTACCGAAAATCGGGGGCATCTGCTGTGGCAAATGGGTGCAAGCCTTTTACCACAAACTTAGTCACTGCTCGGTGACATTCGTCTATCCTGGCCTGAAAGGAGACGCTACCGGTAGACCCCAGCCAGTCTATTTACAAAATCAGCAGCTGCGCAAGGCAGGAACTATTTGCGGCCTTGATTCTGTTTTGGCCCTCTATTTAATTTTCACCGGCACTATGGGACAACTGTGAAAATTATTATGTGCATGCTTAAAATCCACACACAATAACTCCACCATAGCTCAGGTTCTGAACCAGGCTCTGGTGGATTAGTGACTGTGTACAGCCTGAATCCACTCATGCCTGGCATATACTACTACTGCCCGTCACCCCTCCCAGGGTATGGGCCGCCAAAGGTAGATCTCCAGAGATTTCTTCAGATTTGGTGTATACCCCATATACCTCATTGCATTCTTACTGGATGGTGTATGTTCATCCTGAGCCTTGGAGAGCTGGTGGCCCAGACCACCTGACCAACCTCTTTGAGTGTACACTCATTCTGGAAATGCCTGGGAGGGGTGGCAGGTGTTTGTTCTGCAGGTTGGGTACGGGTACATGGTAGCTAGCATGATGGCCACATCCTCACCTATTCTGATGTCTGCAGTGGAAGCATATAAATGAATATCTGTCACCATCAGCTCCAGCAGCCATTGTTCTCATTCAGACTCCCCCAGCTCCAGTCACCTTGGCAGCATCCTTCAGTAGGGTGAAAAACGCACAGTCCTGTCTGCTTTGAAAATGGTAAATGTACTGGTATTTATATAGCCCTTTTCTACTCTAAGTGAACAACCAAAGCACCTTTTACTACTATGACCTTGGAGACCGGTGGAGAGGTTGCCATTCCCAACCGGGACAGCAGGCTCTGCAGCAGCTTGGTCTACTTGTCCAACAAAGCCTGCAGCGACTCTAGGTGCTTAAACCCATGCTTGCTCTGGGTGCCACACAGCCATTTCAGCTAACATTTGCACCAGTGATGCTACTGGCTGCACCATTTATTACTCAGATGTCATCTAGTGGATACCTTAAGCACCAGTGTGGCAATAGCTAGTTCTGCTAGTAAGGATGAGGGTCAGCTTGTGATTCGTTTAGATATTTATTTGACACACTTTCAAATCAATTCAATAACATTCAGTTCAATTTTATTTTTTTTAAACACCAAATCACAACAACAGTTGCCTCAAAGTGCTTTATTATTGTAAGGTAAAGACCCTACAATAATTTAGATAGATAAGTATTAATATCCTCCTGCACAGCGATAAATATAAGAATATGATTTAGTCTTGAATTTTTTCTGGCTTGTTACTGGTATGCTTTCTTGGCATAAGCCTAAAGAACCACAGAACCCTTGCTGTACCGTGTGATTCCTGGCTCAGTTTGTCATAAAATAGTTCCTACAGGTGAAAACTAAAAAGGGTGAGTTGGTATTTGACTGAATAAAAATAGCTTGGAATGGACAGGGATTGAGATGTAATGTATTTTGGTTAAATTAAGGGCAATTTGTGATTTGGGCTGTACCTCTGACTCTGAAGGACAAGTTATTAAAAAGGACATCCACAGGCATCGGCTGTTTTTATCTGTCTTCAGAGTTGAGCTAAAGCTTCAAATACAGCTGTTGCCAAAACATATCGCTGCAATTTGTTCGTATTACCAAATATATATTAAAAAACAAACAACAACAACAGCAAACCAATATTCACCTATACTTAATACTCTAACTCTGGGTATTTTAACATAGGGGTTAGAGCTAGAGCTCTACACTTGTGCAGGTACCATTCACAGCTGAACCTTAGCATTCTCAAATAAGGGAATGCATCTTCAAGTTTTAAGTACAGATATAATGTATATTTTGTTATATATTTTACAAACTTCTATGCTCTTTTAGAATAAAATGCACAGAATCAGGTTTAACTTTCAGTTTGACATGAACCACATGATTATAACAGGGCTTCTTTTTCCATACATTGTATTGCCATGAAGATTGTTCCACCATTTTCACTCCAACATGCTTTTGCATGCTTCAACTTGTGTCAGTTTTGGATTTATGCCCACTGTCCATTCTGATTCTGTGCTGATAGCAATAGAAGTGAGAGTCCATGTTTTCCATTTTTCAATCTGTATTCTCACCTGTACTTGTGTTCTTGTAGATTATTGAACATCCTTTATATAGCATCCTTTAAAACTTATATATAGCCAAGTTCTAATTAAATCATTATCTTCTACTGATTCAAATATGAGAAATCTGCCAACAGCTAAGCTTGAGGAACGACTGGTCATGACCTACCTGAAACAGGAACAGATGAAATGCAAACTAGAATAAATTTTGCTGTGATGCTCATGGATTTGGGTTAGGGTTAGGCAGGAAAATTCAACGTTAGTATGGTGCATTATGTATTTACAGTGCTGCTTGAAACCATACCTACACCCTATGTGAATATTGTCTTCTTCAAAAATTGACTTTATGGTCATCATTTCATCCCTTTAAAAACTCTTTTCCAGCAGTTTCTAAATTGTTGTCACCTACAAACAACACACTTAAAAAACTAGGCACATAAAATGTATGCTTACTTCTTACTTCCTGAAACTTCAGAAACACTACCCTGTATGCAGGGACCCTCTGGAGACAAAACTCTGCTTTAGTTATTCCACTTAGTTATTTAGTTATTCAGCTTAAACAGAAACTGATAAAATGAGTCCCTTAAATAGTTTCTTCTCCCTCGTTTAAGTACCTGTTAAGGAAACATACCTGTAGTGGAGTTTTTGATTGTAGATAATTTTGTTTCGGTGCAGTCAGGTACTGACGTGTTGATATGTAACATTTACCAAGAAAGCTGTGGTTCTATTTTGAAATTGCCCTTCTATCCCTAAGGATTTATATTCCTGAGGTAAATTTGAACTCAAGAACACAAGTCAGTGCTTTGATTTGAGAAAGGCTCTTTGTCCATCCCATTCTCATAGGTTCATCAATATAGAGATGAAGTCAGTGAAATTTAAAGACTCTCTGTTTGAAGACTGTCACTTTGAGAACATCAGGTCCTCTGAAACAGTGTTTGAGAACTGCACCATCCACTCCACTGTCTTCTACAACACAGGTAAGTTTGAATGGGACAATTTGTTGGAATTGGTTGCAGCTTTGGTATAGAAACGAATGTGAATGTGAGTGAAAATGGTTTCTACCCCTCAGGTATGAAAGGCTGATAGGGCATTATCGTCACTCTGCTGGGCGGGCAGGTGGATAGCACCGTCATCCAAGTTCGTCAATGCAATAACTAGAGAACTTTACATTTTTATAAAGGGTGTCTTTATTGAACGTTATACCTACATTTTCTTTCTTTTAATATAATGTTAATCTTTTGGGAGGGCTGTAGCACAGGAAGAACAGCAGGTCACCTACTAATGGGAAGATTGGTGGTTCAATCCCTGTCTGCTTCAGTCTCCATGCCAAATATCCTTGGGTGAGAAACCTACCTTAAGTTACTCTCTGATGCATCTATCAGAGTATGAATGTTAGATAGAAAGCACTTGCATAGAAAAAAAAATGCTTGTGTGGTTGAATGAGGCAAATGTGTAAAGCACTTTGAGTGCTCAGAGGGAGTAGAAAAGTGCTATATAAGAGCCAGTCAATTTATAATTTCAATATTTGTTTTTTGGATGACAGAAATCCCAGCGATTTTGAAAATATTAAACCAGGATTTACTCTACTGCTTTCCAATTGTCTGCCTCCAGTGATTTTCATTTAGAAATGTGGTTCCACATTTTTCATTAGTTTGAGAACAGTCACAGGCTTCAGCTAAACATTTTAATTTTTTATCACCAAAAATTAATATAATAATTACAATAATTAAAACTGTGAGGTTCTATGTCCCTGTCATTCAAGCCGCAGTTCCTAACTACAGTGTTTGCCCCCTTCCTGATTTTCTATTTTTTGTGTATGTTTGTCACACAGGTCATCAAACAAATGTAAATATTAGACAAAGATAATACTAGTAAACACAGAATATAGTTTCTAAATCTCTAAATCTCTGAGTCAGAAAAAGGTTACAAAGCCAGTCCTGAAGCTGTGGGACTCCGGCAAACCAGAGTGAGCACTGTTGTAAAACATGGAACAGTGGTGAACATTGCCAGAAGTGACCGGGCACAGAAATTTACCCCATGAACGCAGTGACAACTTATCCAAGATGTCACAAAAGACCCCAGAACAACATGCAAAGAATGAATATATGTAGCTCTGTGTTCCAACATTCAGAAGAAGGAACTGCTGTCATGGCTAGAAAATGATGGGTTACATCACATATTCTATGGCAAGAGGGAGCCAGGACAATGGGGGGAGATATCATCACCACCCCCACCCGAGATTGTGTACCAAGGGCCAAGTACGATGGAAGAAGGATCGTTGAGTGTGAGAGGATTTGACCTGAAATATAGGATCGTGGAGAAGCTTAAAACCTGGACCCTCCACAGCTGGTTACCAAGATTACGTGAAGTACCCCTGAAGGTCTACTAGACGATGTGAATGCAGCACTATGGACATTCCTACTGTGACCATCATCAAGACTAATCAGCTGATCTACACCACGGCAGCAGTAATCAGCCAGAAGGAGCAGTACCCTCCATGGAGAAGGAGACTAGATGAAAAAATCAAGGTAGCACAAAGGGAGTTGCAGAAAGGTGCAATGAAGAAGGTGCCAAAGAAGTACGGCAAGCTGTCCATACCTGAGGCCTGGTGAACTGCCAAGCAAAGACTCACCTGAAGAGGTACTGAAGGCAGGAGAATGAACCTGGTGTTCTCCACAAAACTATTCAAGGTATACAATCAAGGTATGACAAGTGAAGAGCACTGCAAGAGTATTGGGGGTAGTGGATCCAAGAGCAGACCATAGCAACCTGCCTGAACAGGATCCAGAGATCCAAGAAACAGTTGGACAGCACCAGGCCCTGACATGATTCCCACCTACTGGCTGAAGAAGCTGACTGCACTCCATTAGTGTCTAGCAGCACAAATGAACCAGCTGCTAGTCAATGAGACACACCCAGAATGGCTAAAACTTTTTACCAGTTGTGTATTGTAAAACTGTTTTCCTATATCTGTATAGTGTAGAACCGTGTATCTGAGACTACTAATATAGACAGTTATAGACAGTTTTTCCGGTTTTTGTTTTTTTATTTATTGTATTTATAGCAGTATTCAAATGCAAAAACAAGTCAATAAACCTTTTAGAGAGGTGTCAGTTAATGGCTCTTGTAATTTAGTTCCAAAAACATCTGCAAACACAAAAGCCATTTAAAGTATATTAACACTAATAAGTAAAGTATATTATATAATAGCCTTTCTACTCTCTGTAGACCTGTGGGAGGCAAAGTTTATTGACTGTAAGATGGAGAACACCACCTTTGAACACAACAAGCATGGCTGCCACCTAGATACTGCTAAGGAGAATGATGTCCTCATCTACCTGGTCAGCTTCCTAGGCAGTCTGGCAGTGCTGCCAGGCAACATCATCTCAGCTCTCTACATGGAGAAGATTGGCAGAGTAAAGATCATAGGTAAATTATGGAAGTTTGTTTGTAAAGGAGTTAGGAATGCAGTCAAGGAATATTATGTATATCTTTCATATTTTCGTACCGTATGTAATGTTGTAGAGCTTGTATTTTGTGTTGTATTTATTGCATTTCTGAAAGTTTCTGAGAGTTTCAAATGGGCTTCCTGGTTAAATAAAGGTAATAATAAGGTGTTTTAGTTGTCATCTGAGATTGCGTTTACCCAGTTTTAAGACCTCCTCCCATATGGAAAAGAAATAGTAAAAACATATATGATTTACTCATGAAAGTGGCCACTTTCTCATTACTTTCATATATTTTTTTAGTAAGTATACAAAACATACAAGTTTCATTATATAATTTTTCAAGGGATCTTATATGTGTTTTCACTCTTGTATGCTTTTCATACAAGTTTCACACAAGACAGATAAAAACTTTATAAGATTTATATATATCTTTTCCATATGGACCAGATTCTTTTTTTTTATTATTATATCCTGATACATTAAACTTTAAATTTAAAGAGGGTATTTTCTTTTTACAGGGAGTGTAAATCTGTGAGTCTGCATTTCAGTTCATAGTTTCATTGCATACCTGTGGTGGCATTCAGAAGCAATGTTGTGTCACTGTCCAAACATTTCTGGACATAATTTCACCTAGCTTTACATCTATATTTGATTATCTTATATAGGCCATAAGTTCATATTACATTATTTTAGAACTTATGTTATAATGAACTCTTAATGCATTCTATAAATATGTTGCAATTTATTAAAAAATACTGATTCTACAGGATTCATTACAAAACTCTGATCTCCTTAGGTGGATCCATGCTGATTTCAGCAGGCTGTACATTTTTCCTGTTTCTAAGCTTCAGCCAATCAGCAATCATTGCACTACAGTGTCTGTTCTGTGGTGTTAGTGCAGCTGCATGGAATGGAATTGAAGTGGTGACTGTGGAACTGTATCCAGCTTCAAAGAGGTACCAGTATTTTTCTTCTTATATATACACACACACACACACGTGTGTGTGTGTGTGTGTGTGTGTGTGTGTGTGTGTGTGTGTGTGTGTGTGTGTGAAAAGTACATTGTAGCTAAAAACTGAAGACATCAAATATATGAAGCAAGATATATGGAATTATGTAGCAAGATTAGATTCCTGAAAGTAGCCACCATTTGCTCTGTTGACAGAAGTGATAGAACTGAAAATCAGTCGCTCTGGAAAATTTCTAAAACTTTGAATGTCACTTCTTGAGTCACCTCTGCTGCTAAGGATACATTCATGTGAGTCACCAGCCCCAGAAATCGCAAGTTAACAGCACCTTAGATTAGAGTCCAGATAAATGCCACACAGAGTTCCAGTAGCAGACCCATCTCTACTTTAACTGTTTAGAAAAGACTGCACAAGTCAGGCTTTTATCAAGTCTTTGTGTGATGCAAAAGGCGAACTGATGGTCTCTACATGTATGGTTGCCACCGTGAAGCATGGAGGAGGAGGTGTGATGGTCTGGGGGTGCTTTGCTGGTGACACTGTTGGAGATTTTTTGAAAATTGAAGGCACACTGAAGCATGGCTACCACAGCATCCTGCAGCAAATTTCCATCCCATCCAGTTTGCGTTTAGTTGGACCATTATTTATTTTCCAAAAGGACAATGACCCCGAACACACCTCCAGGCTGTGTAAGGGCAATTTGACCAAGAAGGAGAGTCATGGAATGCTGCGCTAGGCCAGCGTTCCCCATGTATATATATATATGTATACACATGTGTGTATGTATGTATATATATATATGTATATATATATGTATGTATGTATGTATGTATGTATGTATATATATATATATGTATATATATATGTATGTATGTATGTATGTATGTGTGTGTATATATATATATATATTAGGGGTGCAACGATACACAAAATTCACGGTTCGGTTCGGTTCGATACTTTGGTGTCACGGTTCGATATTTTTTCGATACAAAAAAATGTTCATGCATTTTTAATTTGTCATTTATTAAAATTATAAATATATATTTTAACTCAAAAGTACAGTTTTTAAATTTAACCCTAACCCTTGTGCGTGTTTTTTATTTTGACAGCGAATGCGCACCTGCGGACCACTTATGTGCAGCCCTGGTTATTTAGCTCATCATATTGCAGCCACAGAAATTCTTTTGTCCATGAAACCATAAAGCTGCACTTTCTTTTTGCCTCATAGTCTGATTTGTCATAACTTCTCCGTTTTGTGGTAAGCTTTTCTTTGGCTGTCACTTCTTCACCTTGACCTGTCTTATTTGGCTCAGCAGAACTGAAATGCTTTTACACACTCACTCACATAAGCTCAGCGATTCTCTGCACGATCAACCTCTCACATGTTTAAGCTTGCTGCGGGAGATTTCACTTGTCATGTTTGCATAGTAAGCTAACGATTGATAAGACGATGTCAGAGGAATTGGTGCACAAATTATCATCACTCACAGATCAGTGCTGTCGCTCTCTATACACAAGCGCAAATTCAAATGCGACTTCAATATGTCACATATTGACAGTGGCTCACCGATGCCAATGACATAATTACCCAGCTACATTTCCGAAAGAATGCAAAAGCATTGACATATATTTTTCCTACAATAGCCCGACGGGCAGGGAAGAGATAGATTTTGGTAGCCCGACTGAAAAAATCGCTAGCTCCGGGACGTCGGGCTAGCGATATTGCAAGCCCTGTATCTGATTGAGGAATCACTCATCTTTGGAAAAGAGAGTTTATTACAGAGAAATGTCTCTTTCCAAAATAAAAGCTATACTATCCGCTTCTTCTGGGCTATATTCTCAGCAGCATAAGGAGAATCATGTGCTAACAGCTGTCTAAATGACTCGGCTAAAGTTAGTAGCATGCTTGTTGT
>NC_138945.1:41745000-41972500 GCF_965226115.1 Aulonocara stuartgranti | reverse complement strand
GGACGGCCAACACGTTAACGAGCTAACTGCGCTAATGCTGGGCAGACACTGTGCGATTTTTTCAGTCGAGCGATTCAGCTCCTGCTCAAACTGTACGATTGACTCGCAGGGGTTAGCAGTTCATGGGTCACACTATACGGCCCGATGCTCTGATGCGACCTGAGTGCTCACACTGTGCGTCCATAAAATGAAGGTTATAACAGAAATTCTGTCGCTCGCTCTCTCTGTCTTTCACTCACACAGACACGCACACCACCACCATCAACTTTGCTAAATTGCTAATGAAAAACACTGATCAGGGAGCTGTGATTGAGCAGCAATGTAGATCCAACTATTTTCACGGTTGTTGTGGTCGTGATAATTTTGTGAGGCCACATCGAAAAGGCTCAGATGAGCTTTCCAAAGTTCTACAAGTTGTGCCTCCATCGCTTGTGTCCAGATCACACGCTGCACTGCCGTGCTGCACCGTCTTTTTCACTGACATTTGTGTTTGCGTGTTCGCAGCGTGAGAAACTGTGGTGACACCCTCATGACGGTCGTGAGGATTTCAAACATTGAAATCCTCACGACCAAGCGATTGATGATCGGGAGCTGGTCGTGAGGTGTTAATCGCTTCTCGTTACCCCACGTATACTACACGATGCACGACGCACGATGAAGGCCAATATCGGGCCGATCGCCAAAACGGTCGCACGACTAAAAAATCGGCTCAAAATGGGCCAAAAATCGCACAGTGTGAGCCCAGCATAAAACACTAGTTCAAACCCATGTAATTGAGCATTGCGTGGCACATCCGACATACTGTTTTACTTTAGCGCTTACCTTCAGGGTCATACGTCACATGAAAACCAAAATAATTCCAAACGCCACATCTGAATGAGGGTGGGGGAGGTTCAATTTGCCATGTTGCAACGAGCTTAACTTCTGTCTCGCTAGCTTGCCCTGCGCTCAGTGAGTCTGCGTTCGACTACTCCGCCTAGGCTGCACTGTCGAGCGCAGATCCACTGAGCGCTCAACACAGACAGCATCGTCAGAAGGAAAGTTGATAAAATAAATTGAAAATTTTGTATTGTTCGATACACATGCGTACCGAACCAAAAGCACTGTATCGAACGGTTCAATATCGATACGAGTATCGTTGCACCCCTTATGAATAAAGGCAAACTAAATATTTAGAAAAGAGTGCTTTTCAACAACAGTTTGTTCAGTAACATTCAATGTCTTTTGCATACCTGTCAAAAACCTTTAATTAGAAACTGACACAAGTTTAAAAAAAAGGAACATAATTTAATTTTTGTTTGATATGTATGAATTTCTTTACTTTTTACTGAATTGAGAAATTGTTTTTAAACTCTTAAGTCTTCTATAATTTCAATGGATGTTAAAAAAGCTCATTAACAACTTGATAGCCAAATGCTGGTTTGTTATGTAATCTTTGTTTCTGGTATTGCAGACAGAATAAAGACCCTCCTTATCTTTCACATATGTTTGACACTGTGTGGAAAAAAAGTAACATGCAGATGCAATAGGCTCTATGCAAAGAGCAGCCAACTTTGCATTTACAGGTTGCTTTATTTTCCAGCCAAAACTTGAATGATCTCAATGTGGATGGAGACACAAATATGTGATGAATGGGCTGAACAATAAAACAGCAGGCAGACAGACTCACAGGGAGTTCCACATATTTCGCAGCAGCTTTCAGCTTTCAAGATCTGGTTTCCAGCAAATAACAGGTTGCCTGGATAAGCAGTGAAATAACAGCACAGCACTCCATTTCCAGGAACAAAAACATGGCTACTCACTGTGAAAGACAGGACTGAAGAGAAGAATGTCCCTTCATCATATCTTGAGAGCTTGGAGAGGACACCGTTTAAAACAGCAGCAAACTACAGAGAGGTGGGAGCACAAAAACACTTCTAAGATTAGGTTTCTAGCTGCTTTCTTGAGTCTAGTGAGGAAAGTTATTATCTAATCTTGTTTCAAGATTCTTGGAATATTTTTAGAACAACAAAAATTAGCTCCCCCTTTCTGTAAAATGAAACTCACATTTCTTTAACAAAAAAAAAAAAAAGCATGAAATTAATTAATCAAAGGAAAAAAAGTGTCTAAATACCAAAATCTGGAAAAACAAAACAAACAAACAAAAGCTAGGCTGGGTTATCAAAGAGTATGGTTTGACCCCTCTCCCTACTAAAATATTTTTGAAAAATATACAAAATAATAAAGCGTAAAAGAGTAAAGGTGAGGTTTACCTTTGACACGAGTGATGTAATAATGTCCTTTAATGCCTCGTCAATCAAAACATCAATTTTGGAGTGGTACTGTTGCTGTAGGGATGAGGGTAGGGGGGGACAAAAAGTCACATTATTTATTTGTTATTTTCAGGAAACTGACCAGGCACAGACATAATACAGACTACCCCTCTGCTCTGATATACAACAGTATTGTCTGTGCTGCAAAAGAAATAAAAACCTACAACAAATCCTCACACATGCACCCCTTCCCAGGACAGCCTAGAAAACCTTCCCATCCGTGTAACGCTGCTGTGTTAAGCAGCTAATAGGGTGCATTATGCAGCTGAATAATATGCCCATCTGTGCTGGAAACCTGACGGAATCTGAAGGATACTTTTTGTGCATCTCCCTACAATTAGAGCAGCCTTGTATTCCTCTAAAGCAGTGCTCTAGCTGAGAGGACCAAAGTCTCACACAAGATTCAATTAATCCACTATTTCATGTCTCGTTTGCCACTCCGTAAAAAATAAAATAAAATGAAAAAAATATATATACATATACACATATATATATATATATATATTTTTTTTTTTATGGCACCCTTTTCCCTTCAAGGAAGGAGAGAGAAAGAAAAAATGCAGGGGCTGGGCACTGAATGGTAGCAGCAGCAGGGGGGTTCATCTCATAGTGACAATGCCCTTTCACTGGCCTTCTAAAGAACACCCAAATTAAAAATTTCAATCAACAAAGCATACAGATCGCTGACAAATTGCGGGTCCAGAGAGGTCATCGCCAATTTTTTTTCCCTTCCAAAAGTCTTCAATATGGCAGCTCTCTTTCAGTGCTCTGAATCTTCCTAGCAAATCTTGAGAACTTTTCTTTTTTCTTCTTCTTACCTCAATTAACACTACTGCTCCTTCCTTTTTCCTACAATGCCTGCCTTAAAAAAAAGCAGAGAGGAGGAGAAGAAATTGTTTGGTCTTTGCCATATGCGACACAAAACTGAAAAGAACAATTATATCTTTTAAAAACATTTATTTGCCTGTTGAGCTGTAACTACTGCTGCTACTTCAGCCTTGCGAATTGGCTGAGATCAGAATTAGGTCACATTTTTAATATGAGCCCCCCCCCTACCCATCCCTCACCATTTAAATGTGCTCAGCAACAGAACAACAGCACATTGATTAGCAATTTCATGGGCTTTGTAAAAGCAAAACTGTTAATCAACCAGAGAAGTCTTTATCAAGGGTGGACTTTTCACAGACTCTGTGTTGCCTTCCAGTCAAACCCCTCACAGTTTTTTCTAAAACGGCAGGATTTGGCACAGAGGGATTTAAGAACGTCCAAACACTTTTCTGGAGATCAGTAGACTCTAAAACTTAAACAGAAAATTGTTGGTTTGGATTCAGTTCAGACTCTCATGGGGCTCATTCACAACCCCTACAAGCAACTTAAAAGGGGCCAGTTCACCTCAAAGGTATCAGATTTGGGCAATCACATTTTCATTTGGTAGGTGGTTACCCTCAGGGATACACATTTTCCCCTAGTGGTATGCCAGGGCTAGCATTTAGCATACAGCTGAAGGATGGGTAGACATTCTTCTTCACACTGTTACAAGTTGGAGGTGTATTTTCTTTTAGATGAAAGAAACTAGTTCTTACATGAAGCTGTTTACAACATTCCACCAGTTTTACCGACATACTTTAAAATGGTTTGAATCAATGACTGCAGAAAATATATATTTTCTACAGTCATTGGTTTGTACGGTTAGACCAGGCTTAATTTTGCTAATAGATTAGTCTAATGCAAAATAGACTGTTTAATTTAAAACCAAACCAAAACTCCCATCTTCAGGTTGGCACTCTTTATTAGTCAAGCTGAAGAATCCTGACAAAACTTCACATTCACATAACACTCAACATCAAAATATTTTCTAGGAAAAAAGGCTAACGTTAATTCAGTTTTTATAATTAGCTGTTTTAGCCGAGTTTTATAAGTTAGCTATCGTCAACTCAAACACCAGAAATATCAAATCTCCTGAGTATGAATATCACGTAATGGTAATGGTACTCTTTCCAGGTACTGCAAAGTTGCAGAACATATTTATTCACTGTGCTTCATATGCTTAAGAGTTTGCAGATAGCAACATATCTATTAACTGACCATTAACCATCAACTGGACAAAATAAATGGCTCAACTTTACAGGGTTCAAAGGAAGCTAAAATAAACTTCTGTTCATTCTTCATCATTTTATTGATGTTAATTTAGATTTCCTAACAAGGAAATGGGAAGGGCTGGGGAAAGGAAGGTTAATGAGGAGGTGGAGGCACTTACCCACTGTCCGTCAATCTGGTGTTCAAACAATGATGAGAAGGAAACATGGATATGAGGGATGGTGGAGAACATGAGACAGAAAAGAAAAAAAGGACAGTAAGCCAAGATTTTCTTATTTTTAATTTTTAAATGCATCAATTAATGACTTGCAATATTCAACTCATTCAACACATGTCAAACAGATGATGCATATGACGACACTGAAACTGCTTGTGGCCTTTTCATAACATAATTAACATAACAGCCAGAAAAGTAGGTGTAAATGAACTCCAATCCCATCTTTTAATTCCCAAGTTGGAAATATGGCTTGAAAACTGTTTGCGTGCACTTTAAACCAAACACTCAAAATAATTAAGTAAATTAAGTTTTGTAAAGTTTTTTTTTTTAAACAGTCCTAACTTTAACAGTTTAAGTTCATCTAACATTTTCTTCCATTTGAATTAGTTCATCTTATTATTTTTGACCAACTTCAACGATTTTGCATATTAAATACCTACTACTTAAATATTACATTTAATTTTACTTAGTTATTTCAATTATATGGCAGTCATGTTTGGAAGGTTTTGTTTCCTGGGGTCAATTTGACCCCCAACATAAAATGTAGCAGTCTTTTGTAGCAGTAGCAGCTGGACTGATTCAGATTCTGATAAAAGACCATGGAGTAAAAGTAAGATGTCCTCCTCTTTTATCAGTTGCCCACAGGTTCTTACCCTTCTTACAATGTCCACAAAGTTTAACATTTTTTCTTGTTTTATTTTCATTCTTTTTTTACGCTTTTATTACTTTTTGAAACATTACATTTTTTTCATTTTCCAAATTTTATTTTTATCTGGCAGGTAATTTCCTGTCAAATATGGAGGTCTGCCCACTTGTCTGCTTTTGCTTTTGAAACATGAGTAGGTGTGAAGACTCAGTGAAAGCCCAGAAACAACAATCATAAGATAGCTCTGCATTCATCACTGTTGACCACATTGTTTCTGTGACAGTAAGTATTCAAATTTTCTGTAGATTTCTGTTTTTCAATCCATTTTAGCGAGATGTCAGCAAGGCAGCTCTCACTCAGTGGCACCACAGCCACTTCACCATGTATCTGACTGAGTTCACTGCAGTACCTGAGACAGACTGCTAAGTTTTTAAACTGTAGATAGTATTAAGAAGAAAAAAACAAATGCCTCAGAATAATACTTGTTTTTTTTTCTTTTTTTGATAAAATGCTTTTCATGGTGTAGAGACATTATACGAAAGTAGAATCTTTCAGTTTAACTGGAAGGAGTTAATATAGAATTCAGAAGTAATGAAAAAGGATAGGAATAATTGTTAGGTGAGTGACATCAGCTGGAAAGAGCAATGAGAGGTTAACCTTTGGTGATAGGACCGTGTACAGAAATCTCAGAACTTTTTTGGAGGAATTTGTTGCTGCACATCTACTCAGTTAAAGCAAAAGATGGCAGCAATCCAGAATTAGTCTTCTTTTGAAAAAACCTTGCAAATTTGTTTGTTCGAGTCTTTGAAAGTCAGAATTCTTGTTTTGTAAAATCAGTCTCTTGCAAAAATAACTAATATTACTAAAACCAAATGTGCTAACTACTTAGGTCAGTCTGATGTACAGTTTACGTTCTTATTCTCACCATAGCAAAGATGCTGGCAGGTCAAAACGTGGAGTACCCCTTACAACTTGTTTGGAGGAAGAAATACTACTGTATGGAGAAGAGCCATAACTATCACCTTATCAATTTATTTTGAGTGGTTTTGCTATATTGTACCTTTGATCTTTTTTCAGTGTAGGGTTTAAACAGAGCATGCCCAACATGTTCTACTACAAAACTTGACAGCTGTGTGATTCAACTCATGACTTCATTCAGATCCATTTGTGGTTTGTTCTCTAAACAATAACAACAAAAATAAGGTTGTAACTAAAACAATAGAGCTTTCAAACATCCTACACAGCAAAAGTTGTTGGGTGAGGCTTAAAGACATAAGGGTATTATGACAATTTGCAGAATAGTCTTTCTCTCATTCATTCATAATGAGCCTGATGAGCCAGATCTGAGATGGTGCAACGCTGTCATCATTGAAAGTAACTTTGTGGAGGTTTCCCAAGAACTGCTGATGAACTTCTTCAGCAATCTCGGTCCTTTAAGATAAAACTAATTTTCATTTCTATTCTATAGTTTACTTTGAAGCAATTGTTTCATCTTCAAAGTTCTGTTGTCCAACAATATTGGCACATTTTATTATGACACTCAATGAAATATTTCAAGTAAGTAGTTTTGAGAATTTGCAACAATCCTGAGCCACAAAACTCAACATGACCATGGTATTCAATTTTCTTCAGTCATATTTACAACCACTCAACGACACAAGTAAAACATGTAAAACCAGTAAGCTGTAGAAAAGTTTTAAAGAATTTCTTCCTCTTAAAAACTTCAGAGAATGTTCTATTTCTTCATCAAGGTTATTTAGTTATTTAGGCAGACTTCAAAATCCTGACAAAACTGACTGAAACATCTGATGTCAAACTGACATTCGCTGTGTTTGGAAACCCAGGATTCAAGGACAATATATAATCAATTTGTCCCTCTCAAGGAACAGAAAATGGTCAGTTAACTTTTTTCACTGAGGTCTCCATTCAATAAATTAAAAGTCTAAGGCTAAATTAATAATAAAACTATTGGAGATGTAATTTTCAGTAGACAATAACATACATTTTGAGAAAATCAGAAGTCAGAATCGATGTTCTTTGTTTCACCACGTTTGGTTCTCTATTACTGTGACGGTCCGTCTGCACTCACTGGTCGACTAGCTCTTCTGTCTTTCCCACCTCTTATCTCTCTCTTTCTCCTCTGTCGTGTGTATTTGTGTATTCTGGTTTTGGTACAGAGGCAGGACTCTCCAGGGTATCTCGCCTTCTGTGTCCAGACACCTGGTTTAATCACGCACCTGTACGTCTTGATGCATGCTCAATCATCCAGGTCAGTAAATCTCCAAAAGTTGATTCTGTTCATCTAGACGTAGCGTTTTGTGGGAGAAACGTTTCGTCACTCATCCAAGTGAAGTCCCAGCCCACTGAAAGAACAATGGGCTGGGAGGTCAGTTCCTCATGGCCATTGATCAGTGGTCTTTGATCAGTGGGCTTTGGTCAGTGGTTGTTAATCAATGGTCATGAGAATTTGCATAATTAAGATTAAGGAACTGACATCCCAGCCCATTGTTCCTTCAGTGGGCTGGTTTCAGTCATTATGCAAATGTACTGTTTATAAGATTGGGGAAACCTGCAGTCAGCTGAGACTGAAGAAGTCACTTGGACGAGTGATGAAACGTTTCTCCCACAAATTGCTACGTCCAGATGAACAGAATCAACTTTTGGAGAGACACGCTCCTGCTCCTGATGTCCTTTCTGTGGTCTCTTCTTAAGGGAGTGGCAGATTTTCAGTCTTACTTGGATTGTTGTCTTGCAACAGTCAGTGCCACCCAGCTCCAAGCCTCGAGTTAATGTTTCCACTAAACTGTGAAAGCAATACTTACCTGTATATTCCCTCTGCTCAGGTTTACCTGTCATGGAGTGGTGAGAAGTCTTGGCCTGGATTTGCTCAAACTGAGGAAACTCGTTGAACTCCTCTGCAAGTTTGAGAATGCTGTAGGGGGATTTTGTAGATGGTGAGGGTATGGTTGTCTCTCCACACATGGGAAGGGTTGTTGTCAATGACCTCTATCCACCTCCTATGGTCCTCCTTGACCTCTTCGATGCCCGTCCCTTCAAGCTGGCTCTGGCAGTGTTGTCCAGAGAATTGTTCCTCAGCCTGAGGGCTGAGTTTCAAGTTTTGATCAGAGCCTATTCTTCACTTGTCATCCAAAGTTTTCGGTTAAGAAAAACCTGGATGGTTTTGGTCACTGTCATTGAGTGAAGGTCTCCAGGTCCTGCTGTTCAAAGATGGACCAGTTCATCAGATCAAAACAATCCTGTAGCTGGAAAAGAGCATCATCTTGCCATTTAATGACCCAGGTACTCAGAGGGGTTTGTTTCCTAGAGGGGGTGTAAGAAGTGTAAGGAGGAGAGAGAGAGGTAGTCAGATCGCCCCAGGTGGGGGAGGGGTGTCACTCTGTAGGGCTGCTTGATGTTATTGTACACATTGGCACAGTGTCGTGTTGATGGAATTTGGGGAGTACAGATTTCAAAGGTGTATTGTTAAAGTTCCCAGAAACAATATGGATGCCCTCCGAGTGCTCACTTTACGGTTTGTTGAGGATGAGTCGGAGATGGTTGAGTGCTGAGCAAATGGTAGCACTGGGGGGGATATAAACGATGGTAATTATGGCTACCATTCGCTCACGAGGTAGATGAAAGGGCCTGCACTGAATGGACATGGCCTCTAAGTCTGGTGAGCAGTGACTGTCTATAATTCTAGTGCTACGGCACCAGTCCTGAAGGACATAAGCACAGAGCCCACTGCCCCGTCCCTTACAAGAGTCTTTGTAGATCGTAGATTTATTTGGGACTTCGATAATGTTGCCTTGCCTCTAATAAATCTCACCTCAGACAAGGTCTCGTTCCAGTGGAAACCCACAGCTCAGGAATCTTTAGACAGCCTAAGCAATGTTTTGCTGCAGCTCTTCATCTCAGAGGAAGAAACCCTCTTGCCTTTGTCCTGTGTTATCAGTTCTCAGATCAGCTGAAACACTCAGTTTATTTAAATCAAGTTTGAAGACTCACCTGATCTCAGCTGAATTTGAATAAAACACCAAATCCACACTTTTAAGCTTAAATTTCAAAACTTAAATTTTAACTACTGATTTTATATACTGTTCCTTCCTTTTTACTTTTTTTACTTTCAATTTTAAATCATGCTTTTTATTTGTTTTTGTTTTTTAATGTCTCTGTAAAGCACTTTGAATCACCTTGTTGTTGAATTGTACTATATAAATAAACTTGCCTTGCCTAGTATGAAACAATATCTATCTTATAACCTCTGTTCTGGTGGTCATCTTTGGCAAAAGATGTTTGTATGTCCTTGTTTGATCGGTTTTTGGCCAGAATAAGCCATTGAGCTTGCCACCTGCTGGGCTGTTGAGACTCTTTCTTCCTATGCCTGGCTGCCCATTGTCCCATTATCGCTTTGGATTTCATCACTGGCCTTCCACCCTCATCGGGTAATTCACCATCATTAACTGGTTTTCTAAAGCTGCTAATTTCCTTGCTTTGCCCAAGCTTTTATCCACCCTTGAAACAGCCCAGTTACTTACAGAGCACTTCTTCAGGTTACATGGGATCCTTTCTGAGATTGTCTCCAACTTTGGCCAATAGTGCACCTCACGTGTCAGAAAAGAATTCTGTTCAGCACTCGGAACGCAGGTTAGTCTAGCTGATTTCCACCCACAGACAAATGATCAAACCATGCGTGCCAATCAGGAACTGTAGGCAGTTCTCCACTGCATCGCTTCATCCACCTGAAGTTCACAGCTTCAATGTACGGAATATGCCTATAATTCCTCAATTCCTCTACCACCAAACTTTCATCATTCAAAGCGTCAATCGGTTACCTCATCTCTGCCTTGCGGTCAAAGTTGAACTCTGTCCCCTCTATGCAGCACCAACTTTGTTGCTGTTGCAGTTTGTGGAGGTTAACCCTCCTGAGAACAAAGGAACAAAACAATCGTCTGACTGATCAACACTACATCCCTGCGCCATCCAACCAATCATGTCAGAAGGTTTGGTTGCAGTGGCTGTAGCTCAGGAGGTAGAGCAGGCCATCTACTGACCAAAAGGTTGGTGGTTTGATCCCTGGCTCCCCCAGTCTGCATGCCAAATATCCTTGGGTAAGATACTAACCCCAAGTTGCTCTGAGTGCTTTAGTGAATGGGTAAATGTGGCATATTGTGTAAAGTGTTCTAGGAGAGGAGAAAAGTGCTTTATAATAATCAGTCCATTAACCATTTACTATGTGTCTGCAAAAAAATCCTGCTTCACATCAAGTCTAGGAAACTTTAAAGGACTTTGAAATAGACACCCTGTCACTTTCCATTTGACACTGGCACGCAAGATGAAGGTACCCTCATGTGTCTCAGCTCACACCTTTCCTGGGACATTCAAAACTTTTCTAATCATTTTAAAAGTGTTACCAATAAATGCACCGTATTTTATCCCTTTGTGTGAGTCCAACCTGTCTCCCTTGATACTATACAAATACCTGATCAAATTATGTTTCCACTCTGCATTTAATCATTAGTTATTCTTAATCTCTGACTTTGTTCCACAGGGTGTCTTTGTCTTGTCTTCCTCCCCTCATGCCTAACCGGTTGCAGCAGATGGCCGCCCCTCCCTGAGCCTGATACTGTCAGCAATTTCTTCCTATTAAAAGGCAGTTTTTCTTTTTCACACTCACCAAAGCGCTTGCTCATAGGGGGTCATCTAATTGTTGTGGTTCTCTCTGTATTGTACGGTTTTTACCTTATAATATTAATGCCCCTTGGGGCAACTGTTGTTGTGATTTGACACTATATAAATAAGACTGAACTGAACAGAAATGAATTGAACTTGGATGAAGGAACTCCAATTGCCAACAGGAGACCAAGGCTGTTCATTTTCATGTTTTCTAAATGGATTGTTGGTGTGGAACACAGACGGTATAAATAATGGACGTACCTAATGTGACCCACTGGTTTGTTAAGTCCTGTTTTGAAGACTCAAGAAGAGTCTTTATGCTGTTGCTATCTTGGTGTTTTGTGAGTGGGGTTTGACTCTGGTTGTTCAACTACAAGCTTATTGGTTAATGGCTTGCTAATCACAACTCATTTACCAATGAGCAAATTCTAGAAAATCCTCCTTTTCTAAATTTAAAATAATTCAAATTTACAGAAACAATAATGAAATGCCCCACATTCTTGCAAATTACTTGAACATGAAAACTTGAAAATATGAAACAGAGTAGCAGTAACAGTCTGAGTAGATGTTATTTACAAAGCTGGTATACAAAGGATGCAGACAGGAATTTATTGTGTGTCTGCTGGAAAAAAAATTACAGGAGATGTTTTTCAACAGCAGAGGGCTGGTGGAAGCTGAAGAATTGAGGAAGCTTAAGGTTAAGAGAACAGTGAGTCTAGCTTTCTGTCAAGATTGCCAACAGCCAAGGGTTTTGCTCTTCATGATGCCAAGGCCCCTGCCTCACACAGACTCCACAGTTATCCATTTAATAGCCTCTGACAGTTTCAAGTGAACATGAATACACCTGAACTTCCCTTTTGCTGGGTGTTTGGTAGAAAACTTTAGTGGCTGATCTGACAATTTGACTCAACCTTTTCAGACTAAAGCCAGAAATAAAAGACTGCTAAGGTTTGTTAAAAGCTCACTCACTTTCACTCTGTAGGGAAAATTGATGGTGAGCTGTGAGATTGAAATGGAAAAATATAAATAAAGCCATCTAAATAAGTGATTTAATCTGATATTCAAACCAGGACTAAATTTTCCACAGACATTTCTGATCACAATCAGTAAATTTCAGAGTGACTTCTGCAAGTGAGCTGGGACATGGTTAAACTGAGCATCTGAATTAACTCAATTAAATTATCCCACTTAGAACTGTTATAAAGGAAACTATCCACCAAGACCAAAACGACTTTGTAGCAGACTGTAAATATGTTTATGTCTGAGGTAAAATTGGACATTATAACACATGAGTAGATTGGTGACTCACGTTTTGTTAGCTGACTTACTTGTGGCTATTAGAGGAACTTTACTGGCACGTTTACATTAGTTTTTAACACTTGGTTTTGACCTGGCTAGGACACCGTTAGCTATCAAACATGTTTCCAGTTGGCTAGTCAGCCACCGAAACTCACCAGCTAGCCCAACAAAGTCACTAATTTAACATCACATTACACAGGATAAGATAATAAAGCCAACACGCGTTCATTCTGAAACCATGACTTGGTTTCAAAGTAAAATCAGCATGACTGGAATTGGAGCCACTACCAAAGTGATTTTTCTGTCACAGCAGGAAAAAACTTTTAACGATCCCATCATTATAATATGTAAGAAAGCATATTAAAGTGGCAGACTGTTGTTTATTTATTTTTTGTTTTTGTTTTTAAAGAAAACCACAGGAGGACACAAAAAGAATTACATTAATAAAATGCAAAATGTTCTTTCAGAGATTTTCTCATATTAACAATATATTCTTATATTATTAAGTGTAATGACAGTAATAACCCCTTTTGTCATTGGCTAATAATTTCAAATGTAAATTTGATCCAACAGAACTACAATTATAAATAGTTTACCTCCTGTTCGCTGTCCAGCACACAGAGTTTGGAGCATTGGTTTTTGGCATCAATCAGCACGTTGAACATGGTGCAAACTGACAGTGGTAGAAGGGAGTCTGTTGACTTACACACTTTCTGCATTTTGGCATCAAATGCAGATTTTGTTCTACAGGACAAAACAGAAAAAAATGTTTAAACTGTGTTAGTCTTTTCCATTAAGCAGTGACACATGTTTGTGGATGGTTACATTTAGGTAAACTAAAACAATTTAGCCATTTTATGATCGACTGAAGTAAAGCACTTTTCAAAAGAAAAGCTTTTATAAAAAATTTTTTGGTTATATACATTTAATGCTGTCTTCTATCTTTTTAAATAATCCGATGAACACATAGAAGGTAGTACTTGAAATTTAGGCCTCATTCACAATTCAATTAAGTTCAATTTTATTTATACAGTGCCAAATCACAGCAACAGTTGCCTCAAGGTGCTTTATATTGTAAAATAAAGACCCTACAATAATACAGAGAAAACCCCAACAATCATGACCCCCTATGAGCAAGCACTTGGCAACAGTGGAAAAGAAAAACTCCCTTTAAACAGGAAGAAATTAGATAGATATGATTCAAACCACATAAAAAGATCATTTATAACCTTCACAACCTGACTGAAACTCTTCAAATAAGCCATTCCTCTGCAGATGTTCAGTAACCATTTTACAACTAATCTTTCAAAAACAAAAACAAAAAACAAACAAAAAAACAAAAGGCTGGTGATTGGCCTTTAATAAGACAGCTGGGTCAACTGATGGATTTCTTAGTAATGGTTTAATTATTGCTAGCTTGAAGATCTACTGACAAGATATGAAATATTTATTTTACATTTATGCAAGAGATGTCCCAGGGTAGAAGTGAAACCAGGATTGTGCAGTAGCCTCTCGCCATATTGCTCACTTGCTTAGAGCCCAGTGAGTTACAATAAATAAGTATTGAAAAAAATAAATATCACTGCCAACAGTTGAGTTATGTGCAGGGAAAAATAAGACAAAATGACAGAAAAAAATAAATGTAAATCAAACTTCTTTTTAAATTGCATGGTTCATGTCCCTTTAAAGATCATAAATTTTACTTTTGTGAAGTAGTTGAACGTTTTTGTAAAGTGATGGATGTAGCCATCATGAGCTTTCTTTTTCGAAGTTCCATCAAATTCCCATCTTTTTCCACTGAGAATAACACATCTGTTTGTGACTTCATATTGTCTGACAACATCCTCCTAAATTAAATCTGATCTTTAATATCTGATATTATGTTTTCCATATATACCAAAAGCATTCAGTCACCCATCTAAATCATTGAATTCAGGTGTGCCAATCACTTCCATGGTCACAGGTATATAACATTAAGCACCTAGGCATTCAGACTGTCTCTACAAAAAATTGTGAAAGAATGGGTCGCTTTCAGGAGCCATTCCTGTTGATGGTTAAGTACCTCACAAATGTACTTTTGGAAGAATGGTCAAAAATTCCCATAAACATACTGTTAAACTTTGTGGAAAGTCTTCCTAGAAGAGTTGAAGTTGTTATAACTGCAAAGGATGGGCCAACGTCATATTAAACCTTATGAATTAGGATGTCACTCAAAATCATATGCATATGAAGGCAGATGAGTGAATATTCTGGTAATATAGCTTATGTCTAAGCAGGTCCTATCATGCATCATGTTTATCTATTTCCTATGAAGTAATTAAAGGTGTTTGTGCAGTCTGACCTTTTGACGCAGGCCTCCATCATGTCACTGGCCATCAGTTTGAGTCTTTGCTCCAGATGCTTTGCAAACTCTGGTTCTGGCCAGTGAAGGTCCATCACAAACATTTGTAGAGTGTTCAGCTTCCAGAACAAATCCTCTGAGGTAGCTGAACCATTGCTGCGTGAAAGATTGAGGGGGGTTAATAACTGAAATGGACTCCAACGACAATGAATACAAGCTCTAACAAGCTTGTAAGTTTTCCGCTGGCCCAACAGGTTCTTTTATAATTCACTTTTGTTTTAACAACTCTGTAGTACTGTATTTAGAAAAAGGTGTATGAAGTGCAGGAGACTATGAACAGAGCATGAAGTGGATATCTCAGTGATCTCAGTGGATAGACTGAAAGCCAACTTAACAACGATTACTAGAATAAATTATTTTCAGCATAATGTACCAGATAAACAACTTTAATGAAATACATGTTTTACATCCGCAAACTTAATTTCAGTGATCCACATTTCCTGTTGATGGTCATTCTTAACTTGACTGTATTTTTATTTTATCATTACTTTTAAAAAAGAAATGTTATTGTACTCATAACGTACTAATAGTTATCTATATGCTGAAGAACAACACTTTATTTGTAAATGAGTCTAGCAGAGTAAACTGTGCTTTCTAGACACTTTTAGGACTCAGTGTGTGTAGAGCCTGAATTATTATTTGACAGGAAACACATACACTGGCTAAATAGCGGTAACTGATTAAATATTTAAATTTAACCAAAAACCAAAGTCCAACTTTCTTGGATGGCCTGGTATAGTTAACTGCTTAAAAAGTTATTTTTATTTGTTAGGTAATTTCATAAGAATTACCTAAGCCTGCAGTTCTCCATTGCATCTAGTGTGTGTGTGTGTGTGTGTGTGTGTGTATGTGTGTGTTTGTGTGTGTGTGTGTGTGTGTGTGTGTGTGTGTGTGTGTGTGTGTGTGTGCTTATATCTATGGACTCAAATCAGGGTCACAAAGAATCTCCAGCACCAAAGTCAATCCTCAGAGGGAATGGTAGAACTAACCACAAGTCTCAGCTGCCAGATCTCTTTTAAAAAAGCAAAGACGCACATCTGGGATCATTACATCAAAGCAAGCAGATATAGCTGCCAAAAAACCTTAAGTTCAGAAAAGGAATGACCCCTACTTACAGCTCCTGCAGCAACATCAAAACATACACAACACAGTGCTAGAACAGACAAATGTGTGGTACAGACCACTAGTGGATGAAGTCCTTATTCTTTGGGTGATTTCCATGAGTCTTAAAACGGAGACCCTTAGCTATCAAATCTGACCTTGAAACAGATAAGCATGCAGCTACCTACTTACTTAATTCTTAATACAACAGGACAAGTGGACAAAGCAAGGTCCATAAAGACACAGGTGAGTGTGTTTGATGTAGAAAAATCTGACCGGCTTGGCTTTAACCTGAAAGAACACCTTTGGGATGAATTAGAATGTCGACTGTGAGCCAGCCCAAAAATGTGCTACTGGAAGAATGCTCAAAAATTCCCATAAACACTCTCCTAAACCCTGTGGATGGCCTCCCCAGAAGAGTTTAAGCCATTATAACTGCAAAGGGTGGGCCGACATCATATTAAATCCTGTGGAATAATACTTTTGTTAATGCAGTGGTCCCTCGCTATAACGCGGTTCACCTTTCGCGGTCTCGCTGTTTCACTTATTTTTATTTTTGAGCAATTTTGCATGCTTTTTTTTTTTCTTACAGCACATTGTGTTCTGCATCCTGATTGGCTGTAGACTATTGTCAATCAATCTTGTGCCATGTCTCCTGTACAGCACAGAATGCGTTCAGCTTGTTATATTTACATAAATCTTCTATCGCTAGCAGTGTGACTCTGAAGTGCTGCACTGTATGTTTATAAGTTTTCTCCCCAATGTTCATGCCTGTCTGAGAAAAGTATATAGTGTGTAGTGTGGGGTTTAATAGCTTTAAAACATCTATAATAATTGAAAAAATAAAGTTGGCTACTTCACAGATTTCTCATATCGCGGGTTATTTTTAGAACGCAACTCCCGCGATAAACAAGGGACCACTGTATATCATATGATATCATGTATGCATATCTCATGTAACATGTATCATAAGAGCTTAGCATCTCTGGGTATTCTGCATCTGTTGTGGTTCTTTAATAGGTTCTGCTAGTTTGTGTGTTGATCTGTTCAGCTTCAACACACTGCCAGGCTGAAACAGAGACAGGCGGACACTTCCCGACATTCTCCCCTGTGCACAGGTTGCACAGCAACACATGGTAAATGCTTACTGACATAGAAGTGTTCAGTGCCCAGCTAGACTGGAGTGGGGAGGGTGGAGGATGGAGGAGCAGAGAGAACAAAGGTGACGGGGGTTAAAACGACCACCTCTCACAACCTCACTTTTCTCACTTCGCCTTTAAAAGACTGTTACCTTAACAAGTGGCACACAGGAATACATGCTTTGGGCCGAGTCCGTAGTGCAATTAAATGCTCAGTGGTTATCCCCCTCATGTCTAATTAGTGGTGCTCGTCTCTGACTGTGCTCTGCCATACTCCCTGGGGAACAGAACAATCCCACTCACCAGTCTGTGCTCATTAATGAAGTGCCAGCTTTTTAGTTTCTCTTTTTTTACGGATAGGGGAGGGCCAAGTAAAGTGAGCTAGAGGAAAATTGTGGTCTATGTTGTGGGAAAGACTGGGGGAGTAAGAATGAGGAGCCTTTTTAAGAAACACACCCTCAACCAGTATTTTGAGACCCCCCCACCACGCAATATGTCCACCAATAATGTCAGCTCTAATGCAGACTCTACAGACAGACACACACAAATACTTTGCAATAATTAAAGAAAACTAGACTAGACATGCAATTTCACAGATGAAGGTGAACCCACAGTACAACTACAGTCTTAATTCATCATTTTCTAGTGCTCATGCTGAAGCTTAAACATCATCTTATGTGTAGCAACACAGTCAAACACATTCAGTCCATAATATACATAAAAGAAAGAGAAGGTAGTATCTGCAATTAAGGTGAACATTTGCCTCTTTTATTCAATTAAACCACTATTTCCAGGCCACATTTGAAGGGAAGTTTGTTTATTTTAAAAAGAATCATTGTCAATAACGGATTTTTATCTGGAGGTAAATTAGATAAAATAATGGACAAATCATTCACTTCTATTTAGGGATTATAAGTTGCACTTCATTGTTTTTCTAAGCTTAGCAGCTGCATCACTTTTCAAATCATAAATGATGGACATAATCACCATGAGTTTTTCAGATGAAATTACTTGTAGTCCCCCTCTTTTTAAGTCAGGCATGTAGTGCATATATAATGCAAGTCATGGCTTGATTTTTTTATTTTTTTTTTTGCAGTGAATGGCCAAAGGTTATAGGGACAGCTACTTTAAAGATAGTCCTCATATTCTGTATGTTGAAATTTTTTTTAAGTATATTTCTAATAAAATGCCAACTGGAGAACAAATATAATCCAAACTGTAAAATCAGGACAATCATGTTGATTTTCTGCATATTTTGCCACATAATCACTATTAAAAAAAAAATTGAGGTAAAGAGAAGCATACAGGTTTTCTCACATAATCTTTTTTCTTAATCTACATCACATAGATTCATTCCTTGCAGGCTGCAGCAGAAAATTGAAGGTTTGTGTTGTTATTACACTGATACTTAAAACACTGAGGCATGCACAGTGCAAAGCATAAAGACTCAACACACATGAGGGACCTTTAGCTATATCACTGTAATCTCTCTGAGGGACAGAGTTTTATCTGAAACCACAAACCTCACACTCATGCTGAGCCCAGCTCATTCAGACAAGAAAGAAAAGTACATACTTCTAAAGTTCACTCTCTGAGACGAGGAGTAAATGGCAAAGTTTTTGTGTCTCTGAGGAGAAAGAACACCTGTGTGTCTTGTCACATGGCTACTCTCTGTTGGTCATTGGACAGAATGTAAGTTTGGGACGCTGCAGTTGCTCCACTTTTCTGGTCACAGTCTACAGTCAGCCTTCTATTGCTTTAGCGTAATGATGTCAGGCTCCAACATGAGCATGCTACTATTAGCTTTCAGCTTCTTATCAAAATATTGCTAAAAACAAAAAAGAACGTTAAGCGACTTTCTAAATTTTAAAACCTTTTAAACACAGCTTTCTGACACAAACGATAAAATAAACCATCAGCTATCTTGGTGTGTTCAATTAAAATTAGACAGTGGAGCATTTAACATGGACCTTCTGTACCATCTCCATTTAGAATTTACTAGCATGTTGATTGGCTGTGTTAAAGCAAAGCAATAGACAAAGCAGACAGCTCACAATTCAAGTCCTGTGACAGAATGTCGACCTGTCCATGGAGTACACCCCACGGCTTTTAAGAGGAAGAGAATGGATGGATAGCAAGTTTTGGATAATTCAGAACATTTGCACACCACTAGTCCAGAGCCTCTGAGATCCCCATCCACCCATCATCGTGTTGGGCAAGTTACTTTGAAAAAGTAATTAATTGTAGTTACTTGTTACTTCTTCAAAGAAGTAACTGAGTTACAATATTCTAAAAGTAATTAATTACTTGTAAAGTAACTAAAGTAAGTAAAGTAAAGTAAAAAAAACAAAAAACGTTTAACCCTCTGGGGTCCAGGGTATAATTGGCCATTTTTAACTACTTTTGATGTTTCCTCTACATTTTATCTTTAAAGACTATTTACTTTGCCTTGTTTGGTATCATCCTTTAAAGCACAACCTCACGTGTTTGAATTTACAGTTAAGTTTTCATTTTGACATACTGTACTAACACAATTGATCTAAAATCAGACAAAAAACATAAAATCAGAGTAGAAAAAGTTATATTTTTTACTGTAACAACCACAAACATGTTTAATGAATCATATTTCATAACTTCAAATGCAAATATAAATTGTCAATTTAAAATCCTATGCACAAGTTTTGCAAACAAAGTTATTTGCAGCCATTTACCTTTTACCTTGATTTTTTAAATAACCATTTCAAACAATTTACAGAACAATCAGCTCTTCTGCATTCAATAAGATGCCACAAATTATTTGTGCCACTCCAAATATTTCTGTCCACTATAAAGGAGAACATCACAGCCTGATACCTGCAGGTCTGACAGCAGCAGGTGTATCACTCCTTTTTCTACCTGGAGACAGCAGGTTCATTGTTCTGACACACAACACAAAACTATCCACAACACTACACACTAACTACACAAGACAACACATTAACTACACACTCCAAACACACTAAACGTCACAAATCTCTCACATCTCAAAACTCACTCTCTCTCTTTTCTGCTGTCTTTCTCTCTCTCTCACTTCTAAAACTTCCCCTGCTTTTTTAAAAATTTGTTGCTCATAAGCAGAGAGCGCTTGCTACGCTGTCCTTAGACAGTAAACATCAGAGATGGGCAGTAACGCGTTACTGTAATCTGATTACTTTTCTCAAGTAACGAGTAAAGTAAGGGATTACTATTGCAAAAACGGTAATTAGATTACCGTTACTTTCCCGTAGGAACGCTGCGTTACTAAAACCGTGATTTTTTGCGAGAGTGTCTCATGACAGTGACGTAAGCGAGTGCGACGTTCGTGACAACAGCTGTCTGCAGATCAACAATGGATCATATATCGAGTGCGGGAGAGAGTATGAGCGTGCAGCGTTTAAAGCGTGGACGTACTGACCTTACTTTGAGTTTGATTCCATAAAAAGTGACAAAAACATTAGCGTCCGTTGTGCGTGGGAAGAAAACTTCTTTTTACAGCGAAAAAAACCCCTAAACTTCCAAACAAGCACCGAGTGCGCAATGACGTAATGGGAAACTCACAGAGAAACTCGCAGATTCTTCAACTGACCGCTGCGACACACCTGCACCAGGGTAAACCTCCGCCTACCGCAGTCCTGCTTTACAGGTGAAAATAGAGCAACAGGACCGCTGAGTCTTTGACTTTATTTATGTTCTGCTGTGTTTTACTTGCATCTATTTGAAAGACTGAGTGTAAACACAAAAAATATTTTATTTTATGTGCTGGAATGTGCAGAAAATAGGTTTAAATGTTAAACTAATTTTTTCAAGTCAGAGAATGTTGCATATAATTAAATTTTTGCTTGATGCATAAAGTTAAAAGATTAAAACTAATAAAACAAGTTTTAAAAAGAGACTTTTCCATTTGATTACATTTTGTATGATGGATTATGTAGAAAAAGTAGAATTGGGTAAGCTGAACACAGCTTCAACCGTCTGTTTGTTGAAAAATAGTAACGGACCACGTTTTCTTGTTAGTAACTGTAACGGCGTTGTAACGATAGGAACAGTAATTAGTTCGATTACTCGTTACTGAAAAAAGTAACTGTGTTATTCCCATCACTGCCCATCATACATATGTGTTGCCATACAGCGGCCCCAACCAGGCAGTTGCAAAGAAGATTGGTATCTGCGGAAGCTTAAGGGGGAAGGCTGGCTTCTTTATGCAGAAGAAAGCTTGCTAGATTGTCTGTTAATGATCTGCCAGGTCAGAGTAAGTGCAAGGTTCATCAACGGCAAAAAAAGAAAATGTCAAAAGGATATAATAGGTGAAGAGAGAAAGAAGAAACACTGAGTGTAAAAGTAGGCGTCCTTTTCCGCAGCACAAATACAAACCAGAATAGCAGCTACTTGTTTTGTCGGCAACATCTGATGAAATCAAAGAACAATAAAGAAGAGTCACTGCTCACTTCTATTCATGCCATTTTCTTTCACTACAGATGCTTTTTGTCAAAGAGGGCAGTGTGTCCTTGCTGTTTGTGTTCACTTCCATCCTAGCTTATTATTTAGTTTCGATGATGACACATCAACAATCATTATTGCTGATAGCAAACAAGTAAAATGACAATACTTCTTCTTTCATAGGAAAACTGAAGAAAAAATATCATATAGAGCAAAAGCAGAACTCAGATAAAGAATGGGAGAAAAAACAGAGGCTTCTGTTCAAGCTGTTTTCTTTGCCACAGTTCCTCCCAGGCAAATTTACGTGTACTCACTCCTTCGCTTTTACTTTAAATGCCATTCTAAAGCTTTTAAATTTGCTATGATTAAAGTGTAAACTGTTTAACAATAATTCAAAGAAGTAATCACAGTATGGAGGAACCATCTCATGTTTATACTCTTTATATATAATGGCTAATATAACTTAATTTCACAAACTAGGTATACAGAAAGGAATTTGTAGATCACCGGACTTGAGAATCATGAATCCACAGAGAAATAACAGCCTAGAATTTAAATATGAAGTTGATGCTAAATGCACATTTAGAAGTCCATGTCTCAAAAGTAAAATCCAAATTTCTGGTTGAGAAAAAAAAAAAAAAACACTTTTAGTTTTAAACATTGTAAAAAAGTTGCCTATCAACAGGTTTTTGGATCTGCACAAATACTCCAACACCACTGTTTGCAGGAGGTCAGAGGTTCAAGAGAACATTTGCAAGACTGAATGCATGTCACCTTTAAAACACTGTAAAGAACAAAACACATTTGTAGCAAAGAAGCAAAATTTCATGAACACCTGACGAGGGCATGTTAATGTATTAGTGAAATATTTAAGATATTTGTTGTTTGATATTTTCACTTTTCATGTAAAAAGCTCAGTAGGAATATAAACTTTTGCATAATAAAGAAGAAACTCAAGGAGTATTTTATGCTTATAAGCATAGTGACGGATTACATGGGTGAGCCTTACTTGACAGGCTGCCAGGTTTCCTTCTGGAAGCTGCGGTGGATTGATTGAGCAATGGCCAACTCCATTAGATCAATGTATCGTACCACCAGTGGGATGTACAGGTCTTGGAGGTGTTTGTGGAACATCCCATTGCACAAGTGAGCTGTTTGGGGGGGGGATGAGAAAAATGTTATAACTATGTGGACTTTCTGTTCACATTAACAGTCATTAGATGGATTGAGCCCGCAAAGTCTCATTTCAAACTTCAAAATAGTTTTTAGCTTTTTAGCAGGTTTCCAGTCCTCACGACTGAAAATGTGCTCTTCTGGATTAAAGTAAGGAATAAGACAAAACAGAAATGATTAAAGGTTATTCAATAGTCAAATACAAGTTTTCTGGGATAAAAACAAACAAATAAACATTAAAAAATCCACAAAAATTTAAGCTAAGACTGAGTATTTATTTTGTTTATGGTTGAGATTATTACTTCAGATATAAGAAACGTGATGGATTTTACTTCTGATATTGTTCTCTCTCACACACAGTATGCTACTATTTTTCATTCTTGCCCTTTATTAACTTCGCTTAAATTTCAGTGTAAGCTTTAGCGACACCTAAATTACTACTTGTTTAAAAGTGTAGAACTTATTACGCAACCATTGTAATATGACAAATCCATTCATGCATTGCTTTTCTGGTGTTACAGCAGCCACATCCAGTCTTCATATGGAGACTGGGAGAGCTGTTGGCATTGGGATATTTTAGCCAACAGTGTGGCTCCAACTTTACATTAAGAGTTTTTGTTTTCTTATGTGACATTTCCTAATTGGACAAGCTGATACAGACATTTTACCCAAATTAATATCTATTTGATAAATTCTAAAAGTTTAAATTAAAAAGCTTCACTAAATTCAAATGTATACTCTAGAAGGTCTACACGTCTTTTATCAAATGTCATTGTGTCCACAGGTGTTCCTATTATCACTCCATTATCCCCCATTCAAACTGTAATGGTGGGTTTTGGAAAGACAGATAAATCCCTGCAGACAGTCGACAGTCCACAGTGAGGAGAGACAAAGATAAGGTGTTGGTGAGAAGCAAGCAAGCTGGTCTCCCAGGACTTCATTAGTTTTAATTCCTCTCACTCTGCTCCATCATGATGAACACTAGCCTTTTTGCCCACTAGAGAGTAGAATCCACCTCCCTCACGAAAGCTTGTCACATATGACAATCAAGTGAGCATTTAAATAATCTGCAACCGAGAGATAATACACACGCTGAAGAAAATACTTAGAAATCAGCCGACCAGTGAGTATTGCAGAGGATTTGTTGTCCAAAAAAACAATGATGTGAATGATTAAAAACAACGACATATTATATTTTTGTGAAGCTTTGAGAAAGCGATTCATAAATAAACACTCTTGTCCATCAAATCGTTTTTTCCCTCTTTTGTTTGTGAGCTGCAGCGTTTTCAGTGATTGGGACTAAAACTAATCAAACCAATCCCTTACCTCTCACTTCAAGCATAATTATAAGAAGGAAGACCTCATTTGTGCAAACAGTGAAAACTATGATTTCGCTCATACTCTGTTTCATCTTTTTCTATTGCCTCGTTACACTCCAAATCAAGTTGGCTAATGTTGTGACACTTGGAATAATTATGGTACAAACAGAAGATGGTAATTAGAAAGAATGCAAGATATGAGCCACAGAAAAGAGATTTGTGGTTTCTATGCATAATGAAACACTGAGTCTTTATTCTCAACACCGCCCTTGGGCTGTCTGTCTGCCTGCCTGTCTGTTACTGTATTTGAGGTATTTTGGCATCCACCATGTTAAATATTGCATCTTGCCAAATCTCTGCTGGCTTGAAGACAAAGCCCCACAGCTGAGGGAGGGTTTGAAAGGAGAAACACAATGAGCCAATTAGATTTTTTCTCCAGCAGTCAAATGAAATATTTACAGTGAAAGAAAGTTTATCAAGGAAGAGAATTCAATATTTACAGTGAAGTACAGTTCATTGCGGTAGAAAATGTTAACAAAATCTCAGGAATAAAAGTGCAACATTTATGTTTGTCATAATTTGAATTCTCCAGGTTCCCCTTTTAGGGAGTTTTCTTTTTCCATTGTTGGGACTTTGACATGAAACCTACATTCACATAACTTGGGTATTAATAAACTTCCCATTAGCTGCAACTTATTCTTTAGGAATCTTGACAAAGCAAAAAAATTAGAAAGTATTATTAAACTGGATCTGTTCCTCTCATGTCTTGCTCTACTTGTTTGCTCTTAGACGGTGCTAGAGTAGCTTTGCACCAGTCACAGTGCAAAACAACCCTTATTTAACATGCAGAACTAAGTTTGTTGTGAAGAGGGAACTAAGTGCCAATATGAAAACAGCAAATGAAGTATAACAGAGAAGCATCATGCTTTGTTGGTTGCTTTAGATAAATTTACTAATGATTACTAGGTGCTGCTCACACATTCTATCTGCCACCACCACTACTTTTGGAACTTGTTGAAATGTGGGCTTGTTCCCTTAGTGTACCAAGGCAGAACAGGTCTGGCAGCAGCACTGCTTAGTGGAAAACAGGCATTTGACATCATTTCCTGTAATGAGCTTTAGCAATCAGCTCAAAGCAGTCCTGAGCTTTAGAGAAGGCCTTAAAAAACGTGTTCAGAAAAACCAAGACCTACGGTCTGTTCGTAGAAAATTGTTGAAGAGCTGAAATAGTGGGAAGCTATTCCAGGAATCGATCGACTGGACCTGAAGAGCTGCCTCCATGTCGGCTCTGTACAGAGACAGAAACTTCTCAGCATGTTCAGCCATCAACTCTGGCCAACATGAAAAAGCCTGGAACAGATGCAGATGAAACGAAATTATATCAGAAAAACAGATAATGCAATCACAGAGTGTTCTTTTGGTTTTAATACATTGATTTCTGCTCATTTTAGATCAGTTCTTTGTGTCTGTACTCATTCCCAGTAGTATAATAGTGAACCCTGTGACTAGTATTACTAGTGTTACTAGTATCTCCCATTTTGACCTTGGGACTTCCAGGCCAAATTCGGCACAGATGTTTCTATATACTATGCCGGCCACTTGGTTATGGCGTTCCATGTATGCCCGAGCAAGTAGTCGGTCGTGGTCATCTTCCTCATGTACTCGTAGATATTCATCGTCTCATCCTGGACTGTGATACTACAACTCAAAAGTGTCGGACCTCCTTCCGCTTAGTGTACAGTCTCAGGATACTTGGTGGTTGCAGCTTTCATAGCAGCCTCTTCCTCTACATCCCAGAACTCTGGGCTTGTAGCTTGAAAGATAGAGACCATCCACAGGGCGAGGGGGGAATTTATTTTATTTTAAAATATGGTTTGTTTATCATGAATTTGTCCACTGGATAAGAACTTTGGTGTGGCTTTCTTTAAATGATTGTTGTTGTTGTTTTTTAAATGCAGAATATTTACAATGCAGTGAAAAGGAGTTGCACAAGAGGATAATATTAAGTGGGAGATCAGCCAGTCAATTATCATTTATATTTTATAAACCTTTTTGACTGTAGCTTTATAGAGTTGCAAAGTAAGTATGAGGTGAAAGTTGAGGAGGATATATGTGGCAAAAAGTAGAGGAAATAATGGAATGGAAATATTATTTATATGTACACTCATACAAAAAGCAAAACCTACAATGTACATAAACATCTAGAAGAATCAATGTTTATTTTCAGAAAACCTCAATGTAGTCTATACTAGAGATGGACCAATCCGATATTACGTATCGGTATCGGTCCGATACTGACCTAAATGACTGGATCGGATATCGGAGAAAAATAAAAAATGTAATCCGATCCATTAAATATCACGAAAGCACCTCACAAAACTTGCAACACCCGTAACTCACCTCAGAACGTTAGCACGTCGGAGCAGTATGCATCACGTGATAGAGCAGCTGTGGCATGCGGGACCTGTCGGTGGTCTGGATAGCATGTGGAGCTTCGCTAGCAACCTGGCATTTCATCTCCGACAAAGTTATCCCCGAGAGAAGTAAAGCAAGTGTGTAAGTCCATCTCTGAATGTTTGTAAAGCATTCCTGCGTTAAGCTTAACGAGCGACTGCCTCTCGCTCTCTGGCTGCTACTTCAATCGTGAAACTGCTTAAATGATCAGCTGATCGGCTTTTCTGTCGCGAGTCCGTCTTTGTTTTTGGCCCACTTTGCACCAGAAAGAGGAAACCAGCGGCTGAACAACAGCAGCACGTTTAAGCTTGATAAGCTTTTGTTAGAATTTATTTAATATTACTTTCTACACCAGGATCTTTTTCTACGTAGCTGACGCTGGTAACTGTGCAGGGGCGGATCTAGCAAAGTTTAGCCAGGGGGGCCGATAGGGCATGAACAGGGAAAAGGGGGCACAAAGACATACTTTTCTTTCTTATTCTCATTTAAAATGTCTAGCTTTTAATAAATAATTATCTGACACACAAAGTTTTAATTTGATGTAAAATGAATAGAAGTCAATTACTGTATATAGTGACTATTAAGTCTAATATATATACCCTAGTAAGCTATAGTACTTTTTCCTTTGGGAAGGTACCATCTGTGCAGTCTGCAATTTTGTTGAAGAAAGATGTTGAATCTATTTAATATTTCTTGAAAAATAATTGATTTCTGTGCATTTTTTTTCACACTGCATCAAATTAAGGTTGATTACGTCGATTAAGCATCATGAGGTGGCGCGTGAGGGGTGGTTCCCTATTTTTTATTTATTTATTTTTATTGTTGCTGGGAGTTGGAACCCTATTAGTTAGGTTGCTTAATATTTACGCTAAGTACTCTTTAAAATACCAGAATAGGGAGGATGGTGTAGGTCTAAGTTTATTAGATTGATCAGTATTGCTGAACTATGAAATATTTTTTTTGTATACAGGTATAACAGAATAGCTTTAGTGTAGTTGTTGTTTTAAACTTGAGTATGAACTTGCAGACTTGCAAAATGCAGCAAGATATTTTAAAAAACAGTTTTGTTGATTAAAAAACACTATATCGGATTCATATCGGTATCGGCAGATATCCAAATTTATGATATCGGTATCGGTATCGGACATAAAAAAGTGGTATCGTGCCATCTCTAGTCTATACTGTAACATCCTTACAAGACTTTAAAATAATATAAAAAGAAAAATCCAACAATCAGATGTCACCCTGTGAGCAAGCACTTTGGCATCAGTGGGAAGGAAAAACAGCCATCTGCCTCGACCGGTTTGGGGTTAAAGTAGGGAGATAGGACAAAGGACATGCTGTGAAAGAGGGCCAGAGATTAATTACTTAAAGGACTGTTGGTAACGTCACATCACTTGATCATCTTTTTGATGTTAAAAATATGACAACAAAATTATTCCCCAAATATAGACAGAGAAAAAGGATTCACATTTTTGTTTTTGTCTGCCAACTTTCCAAGGCTAACCACAATTCTGGTAATAATACATAAACACACACATATACAAACAAACACACACACATATTATATACATATATATACATATATACACACATACACACACACCCCTTGTGTGTGTATGTGTGTATATATGTATATGTATATATGTATATGTATATGTATATATGTATTAGGGGTGCAACGATATTCGTATCGATATTGAACCGTTCGATACAGTGCTTTCGGTTCGGTACGCATATGTATCGAACAATACAACATTTGTAATTTATTTTATCAATTTTCCTTCTGACGATGCTGTCTGTGTTGAGCGCTCAGTGAATCTGCGTTCGACTACTCCGCCTAGGCTGCACTGTCGAGCGCAGATCCACTGAGCGCTCAACACAGACAGCATAGTCAGAAGGAAGAGCGCAGGGCAAGCTAGCAAGACAGAAGTTAAGCTCTCCTTGCAACATGGACCTCCCCCACCCTCATTCAGATCTGGCGTTTGGAATTATTTTGGTTTTCATGTGACGTATGACCCTGAAGGTAAGCTAGTCATGGACTAAAGTAAAACAGTATGTTGGATGTGCCACGCAGTGCTCAATTACATGGGTGGGAGCTAGTGTGTTAGCGCAGTTAGCTCGTTAACGTGTTGGCCGTCTAGCCCCATGCACGGAGCGATCGGCGGTAGCTCGTTAACGGAGATTTGCCGTGTTGCGGCGTTAAGGTCATTTCAACGAGATTAACCTGAAAGCACTAGCGGGAACACAACGAATATGACTGCACATTTACGCCGACATCATCCTAGTGCAAAGACAAAAACAAGAAGCATGCTACTAACTTTAGCCGAGTCATTTAGACAGCTGTTAGCACATGATTCTCCTTATGCTGCTGAGAATATAGCCCAGAAGAAGCGGATAGTATAGCTTTTATTTTGGAAAGAGACATTTCTCTGTAATAAACTCTCTTTTCCAAAGATGAGTGATTCCTCAATCAGATACAGGGCTCGCAAAATCGCTAGCCCGACGTCCTGGGGCTAGCGATTTTTTCAGTCGGGCTACCAAAATCTATCTCTTCCCTGCCCGTCGGGCTATTGTAGGAAGGAAAAATATATGTCAATGCTTTTGCATTCTTTCGGAAATGTAGCTGGGTAATTATGTCATTGGCATCGGTGAGCCGCTGTCAATATGTGACATATTGAAATCGCGTTTGAATTTGCGCTTGTTTTTTTGCTTTCACTTTGCAATCGTGCGAACTGTGTATAGAGAGCGACAGCACATAATTTGTGCACCAATTCCTCTGACATCGTCTTATTAATCGTTAGCTTACTATGCAAACATGACAAGTGAAATCTCCCGCAGCAAGCTTAAACATGTGAGAGGTTGATCGCGCAGAGAATCGCTGAGCTTATGTGAGTGTGTGTGTAAAAGTAGCAGGATATATATTTTAGTTCTGCTGAGCCAAATAAGACAGGTCAGGGTGAAGAAGTGACAGCCAAAGAAAAGCTTACCACAAAACGGAGAAGTTATGACAAATCAGACGATAAGGCAAAAAGAAAGTGCAGCTTTATGGTTTCATGGACAAAAGAATTTCTGTGGCTGCAATATGACGAGCTAAATAACCAGGGCTGCACATAAGTGGTCCGCAGGTGCGCATTCGCTGTCAAAATAAAAAACACGCACAAGGGTTAGGGTTAAATTTAAGAACTGTACTTTTGAGTTAAAATATATATTTATAATTTTAATAAATGACAAATTAAAAAGGCATGAACATTTTTTTTGTATCGAAAAAATATCGAACCGTGACACCAAAGTATCGAACCGAACCGAACTGTGAACTTTGTGTATCGTTGCACCCCTAATATGTATATACACACACACACACACACACACACACACACACACACATATATACACACATACACACACACACACATATATACACACATACACACACACACACATATATATATTTATATATATCATTCAGTCATGCTTCCTTGAATGATTTGATGCCTTTTAGTCTCTTTTTTTCATTTAATTAACAGAATTTATTCACAGGCAACTTGAATGAATACGGCGTCAAGAAATCATTTGACATTAATTGTGGAAGAATTGTCAGCCTGTGTTTTCATTTTGCAGTTTCCAGCATCAAGAAACTGAAAAGGAACATTTGAAATATCGCCTGATTCTCCCCTCAAGGTCACAAATACAAGGCATTACCATGTCAAAGGAGCTTGCAAAGAAAACCGTCTGGACTTCTTTAAGTTGCTTGAAGACGTTTTTAAGCAACTTAAAGAAGTCCAGATGCTTTTCTTTGCAAGCTCCTTTGACTACGATGACCTGGATGACTGAGAACCTTCACAGACATACGGCATTACCATGTCATTTTTTTCTGGCATCTTACATATCTGCCTCATCTTCCTCTGTTGAACAGAAAAACTGACCTCAGCGCATCAGCATATGATTTGAGGCTGGATGCACTTTTCTCTCCAACTTCATGTAGCTATCAACAGCAGAGGTCGACTTAGCGAAACAACCTTTGTTCACTGGACTACTACACAGCCTTGATTCTCTTCAGTTAGCTGAAGAAACCTGTGTTAGTGAGTCGTTAAAGTTTTCACAACAGCACCTGTGGGTTTTTTGTTAAAACACTTAATCGCTTTACAAAGAACCAGCAGTCACAGTAGTGACCTTGGCTCACATCTACTTTTAACAGGCCAACTTTACTTTCCTAATTCAGTTTTAGTCATCAAACATTTTAAGAGACATTAGCCCTTTCACACATAGTGGTTACTACAGTGGACAGCTATTCAAAGGCTGTATTCTTGTATTTGTGTCAGTGTTGATGATATACTTGCACATAAACCACTACACTGGACAGTGATGTGTCACTCCATACCCTGCCACCCACTGGTCCTTCAATGTTACTATAGATGTATGACATGTCTCATTGTAATTTTTTTTATGCCTAAAGATGAATAAAAATACTTAAGAAAACAATGCTGATTGAGGTTGTCATAATTCATGCATGACAGCCCATATGGAAAAGATACATATAAATCTTATAAGGTTTGTATCGGTCTTGTGTGAAGCTTGTATGAAAAGCATACAAAAGTGAAGACAGATATAAGATCCCTTGAAAAATCATATAAATGAAACTTGTATGTTTTGGAGAATTACTAAAACAATATATGAAAGTGGCCACTTTCATGAGTAAATCATATAAGCCTTATATGATTCACTACATGAAGTAGGCCACATCTGATGCAAGTCTTTTATTAGTTTTTTCTATTTCTTTTCCATATGGGAGGGTTAAACACATGGTAAGTGGATTAAACATAGTTTCTAATAAAATAACTCCACTTCCTGTTTTTGCTAGATACAGGATCTATTCCAGATGCTCAACTGTTTGAGTGGTTTTCTAGCCAAACAAATGCATGCAGGTAAATGTGATCAGAATGATACTAAGGGTATTTTTTGGCACCACAGGAGAAATTGTTATAGTAAGTGATAAGGTCTGTTTGGCAGACTAGGTTGCATTTGTCCCAAAGATACAAGATTTAGGTCAGGGTTTTGCACACGGTAGTTCTTCCACCCAAAACTGGGGAAAACTAGGAAACTTTTCTTTCTACTTTTAGGCAACACATTTGTGTTGTTATTTTGGGTTTATACTGCTAAACTGATAAAGAGATGATTCATTCTATGAGTGTGAGGCAGACAGATTTTATAACCAAAGAGTAAAATAAACCAGTAACTTAGAGATACGATCTTATATGAGCCCTGAAAAGGTTAAATGCACTGGTTCTTATATAGCGCTTTTCTACACTACCGGAGCACTCAAAGCACTTTATACAACATGCCTCATTCACCCATTCAGTATTTGCCCGCTTCCTGATTTCTTTTTTGCATTTGTCATATTTCAGATGTTCAAACATATTTTAATATTAGACAAAGATAACCCAAGCAAATAAAAATGCAGCTTTTAAAAAATGATATTATTTATTAAGGGGAAAAAGTTATCTAACCTACTTGGCTGTAAATGAAAACCTACAGTGGGGCAAAAAAGTATTTAGTCAGCCACCGATTGTGCAAGTTCCCCCACTTAAAATGATGACAGAGGTCAGTAATTTGCACCAGAGGTACACTTCAACTGTGAGAGACAGAATGTGAAAAAAAATCCATGAATTCACATGGTAGGATTTGTAAAGAATTTATTCGTAAATCAGGGTGGAAAATAAGTATTTGGTCACCTCAAACAAGGAAAATCCCTGGCTCTCCCAGACCTGTAACGTCCTCTGTAAGAAGCTTTTCTGTCCCCCACTCGTTACCTGTATGAATGGCACCTGTTTGAACTCATCATCTGTATAAAAGACACCTGTCCACAGCCTCAAACAGTCAGACTCCAAACTCCGCCATGGCCAAGACCAAAGAGCTTTCGAAGGACACCAGGAAAAGTATTGTAGACCTGCACCAGACTGGGAAGAGTGAATCTACAATAGGCAAGCAGCTTGGTGTGAAAAAATCAACTGTGGGAGCAATCATCAGAAAATGGAAGACATACAAGACCACTGATAATCTCCCTCGATCTGGGGCTCCACGCAAGATCTCATCCCGTGGGATCAAAATGATCATGAGAACGGTGAGCAAAGATCCCAGAACCACACGGGGGGACCTGGTGAATGACCTGCAGAGAGCTGGGACCAAAGTAACAAAGGTCACCATCAGTAACACACTACAACGGCAGGGAATCAAATCCCGCAGTGCCAGACGTGTTCCGCTGCTGAAGCCAGTGCATGTCCAGGCCCGTCTGAAGTTTGCCAGAGAGCACATGGATGATACAGCAGAGGATTGGGAGAATGTCATGTGGTCAGATGAAACCAAAGTAGAACTTTTTGGTATAAACTCAACTCGTCGTGTTTGGAGGAAGAAGAATACTGAGTTGCATCCCAAGAACACCATACCTACTGTGAAGCATGGGGGTGGAAACATCATGCTATGGGGCTGTTTTTCTGCCAAGGGGACAGGACGACTGATCCGTGTTAAGGACAGAATGAATGGGGCCATGTATCGTGAGATTTTGAGCCAAAACCTCCTTCCATCAGTGAGAACTTTGAAGATGAAACGAGGCTGGGTCTTCCAACATGACAATGATCCAAAACACACCGCCCGGGCAACAAAGGAGTGGCTCCGTAAGAAGCATTTGAAAGTCCTGGAGTGGCCTAGCCAGTCTCCAGACCTCAACCCCATAGAAAATCTGTGGCGGGAGTTGAAAGTCCGTGTTGCTCGGCGACAGCCCCAAAACATCACTGCTCTCGAGAAGATCTGCATGGAGGAATGGGCCAAAATACCAGCTACTGTGTGTGCAAACCTGGTAAAGACCTATAGTAAACGTTTGACCTCTGTTATTGCCAACAAAGGTTATGTTACAAAGTATTGAGTTGTATTTTTGTTATTGACCAAATACTTATTTTCCACCCTGATTTACGAATAAATTCTTTACAAATCCTACCATGTGGATTCATGGATTTTTTTTTCACATTCTGTCTCTCACAGTTGAAGTGTACCTCTGGTGCAAATTACTGACCTCTGTCATCATTTTAGGTGGGGGAACTTGCACAATCGGTGGCTGACTAAATACTTTTTTGCCCCACTGTAGGTTTTCATACTTCCAGTATGATATGCAGGAGGATAATGATTCAAAAAAATAACAGCAAGTCTGCCTCAGAATGGCTCAACAAACAAACAAACAAACAAACAAACAAACAAACAAACAAACAAACAAACAAACAAAAAAAATGCAAAAGGAAGATTTTAGAGTGACCAAAGTCCAGGTTTAAATCTGACAGAGATGCTTTGGCATGACCTTAAACAAGCCATTCATGTTTGAAAACCCACAAATGTGGGTGAATTAAAACAATTCTGCATTATTATTAAAATACGGTGACACATCTTTCTCATTTCTCTACACTCTTCCATATAGCACAATGGCCAAATTGCTGCAGTAACTACATTTTGATTATAGTTACAGTGGGGCAAAAAAGTATTTAGTCAGCCACCGATTGTGCAAGTTCCCCCACCTAAAATGATGACAGAGGTCAGTAATTTTCACCAGAGGTACACTTCAACTGTGAGAGACAGAATGTGAAAAAAAAATCCATGAATCCACATGGTAGGATTTGTAAAGAATTTATTCGTAAATCAGGGTGGAAAATAAGTCTTTGGTCAATAACAAAAATACAACTCAATACTTTGTAACATAACCTTTGTTGGCAATAACAGAGGTCAAACGTTTACTATAGGTCTTTACCAGGTTTGCACACACAGTAGCTGGTATTTTGGCCCATTCCTCCATGCAGATCTTCTCGAGAGCAGTGATGTTTTGGGGCTGTCGCCGAGCAACACGGACTTTCAACTCCCGCCACAGATTTTCTATGGGGTTGAGGTCTGGAGACTGGCTAGGCCACTCCAGGACTTTCAAATGCTTCTTACGGAGCCACTCCTTTGTTGCCCGGGCGGTGTGTTTTGGATCATTGTCATGTTGGAAGACCCAGCCTCGTTTCATCTTCAAAGTTCTCACTGATGGAAGGAGGTTTTGGCTCAAAATCTCACGATACATGGCCCCATTCATTCTGTCCTTAACACGGATCAGTCGTCCTGTCCCCTTGGCAGAAAAACAGCCCCATAGCATGATGTTTCCACCCCCATGCTTCACAGTAGGTATGGTGTTCTTGGGATGCAACTCAGTATTCTTCTTCCTCCAAACACGACGAGTTGAGTTTATACCAAAAAGTTCTACTTTGGTTTCATCTGACCACATGACATTCTCCCAATCCTCTGCTGTATCATCCATGTGCTCTCTGGCAAACTTCAGACGGGCCTGGACATGCACTGGCTTCAGCAGCGGAACACGTCTGGCACTGCGGGATTTGATTCCCTGCCGTTGTAGTGTGTTACTGATGGTGACCTTTGTTACTTTGGTCCCAGCTCTCTGCAGGTCATTCACCAGGTCCCCCCGTGTGGTTCTGGGATCTTTGCTCACCGTTCTCATGATCATTTTGATCCCACGGGATGAGATCTTGCGTGGAGCCCCAGATCGAGGGAGATTATCAGTGGTCTTGTATGTCTTCCATTTTCTGATGATTGCTCCCACAGTTGATTTTTTCACACCAAGCTGCTTGCCTATTGTAGATTCACTCTTCCCAGTCTGGTGCAGGTCTACAATACTTTTCCTGGTGTCCTTCGAAAGCTCTTTGGTCTTGGCCATGGCGGAGTTTGGAGTCTGACTGTTTGAGGCTGTGGACAGGTGTCTTTTATACAGATGATGAGTTCAAACAGGTGCCATTCATACAGGTAACGAGTGGGGGACAGAAAAGCTTCTTACAGAGGACGTTACAGGTCTGTGAGAGCCAGAGATTTTCCTTGTTTGAGGTGACCAAATACTTATTTTCCACCCTGATTTACGAATAAATTCTTTACAAATCCTACCATGTGAATTCATGGATTTTTTTTCACATTCTGTCTCTCACAGTTGAAGTGTACCTCTGGTGCAAATTACTGACCTCTGTCATCATTTTAAGTGGGGGAACTTGCACAATCGGTGGCTGACTAAATACTTTTTTCCCCCACTGTATGTCTTACATTGTTAAAGTAACCAAAGCATTACTGTGACCTCTGCCCCAAAACCTACGGCCTCACCACAGACAGTAATTACTTCTTATTTTATCATTTACACACTCAATTTTATAAGAAAAAACTCAGTTTTACCAGAAAAAAAAAAGATGTGTAACCAGTAAAGCCAGTAAGTATTTTGTAACCACAGGCCATACTATGAAAACTTTACAGGCTGGTGTAATGATGTACAGTGGAGGGGAGGATAACTGCAAACAGCAAACTTGCCTCTCTTCCCTTCCCATGACAGAATAAAGGAAAGGGAGAAAAAGAAAGGAGCCAAATAAACAATCATGCTAAAACAGTTTTCTGTTATATAAAAAAAACAAGTCAAAGTGTTGTTTAAAAACAAGACTGTTTTTATATCCATCATATTCAAAATGGACTTTTACGTGATGAAATGCTTCATTCACTGCTTTAGTTTCCTTAGATAATCCCCCCAAACATATTGAAGAGTCAATCTTTAAACAAAAAGACTCCAGAGAGAAAAAACAGCATTAGTAAGAACTGATTTAAACACTAGGTTGTCACTCTGACATCTCTGTATAGAAACAGCAACAACACAAACTAGCAAGGCAGTAAGCATGCCATCCAAAGACACAGCAACTGAGTAAACAATTATTAATTTCTAAATTTAAGCTGTGACAGCTTGCGATGGTCTGAAAAAAAAAAGGCCTCTAATTTGTAGTTAACATCACATCTGAAGCATCCACCAGTCGCCATGGCAGCGGCAGAGCATGGCTTGTTAATAATAGTGCAGAAACAGATGCCTGAGTGCCATGCTGCCACTTAGGGCTGATTAAAAACACCACATCTCAACACCTAGGATTGATCAGTTTTACACTGTGGCATAAAATTCTATGTGCATATGGGGTGTGGGCGTTGTTTTCATCGTGCCTCTACTGCAGACGTTAATGCAACGCAGCCATTTGCCATGTCATCTGCCATTTTAACATGAGCTGCCAAACAAGGCAAAGAAAAGAAAAGAAAAAGGAAGTGCTGTGAAAGTGATCAAGAGACATATGAAATGATCAAGTGACATGTGGCATCTTTGCCACTACCACTCAGATGACGAAAAAACCCCTCATAGTTCGAAAAGAGTTTCAGAGTTACGCTTCTGCAGTTTGAAAAGACTTGTTAGCGAGACGTATTCTCACAACACTGAGAACACACAGTTTTGAATACTTTAACATACACTACGTCAGATGCAGTCGGCTTTTAAGATTTGAAGAACTTACTAGTTTCATAATGCTTCTTCACTATATAATGGATAATTCTGGTTGCAGTTTTTTTCCGTTGATATCAGCATCGGTGTGACATCCAAGGCCCTAGAGTGGCACCAATTGATAGTTTTTAGGTCAACCATTTCTTCTTATGCCAATTATTTTATTTATTTACTCAATGATTCAGACTTTAGTTTAGATTTTTGGAATTATCCATTTCTAAATTCCTTAAGCTTAAAACGTTCCTTTTTTGCTAAAGCATATAGTTAGGGCTGGGTCAGGTGACCCTGAATCCTCCCTCAGTTATGCTGCAATAGATGTAGACTGCTGGGGGATTCCCATGATGCACTGAGTGTTTCTTCTTCAGTCACCTTTCTCACTCACTGCGTGTTTATATACTTTTCTGCATTGAATCGTACTTGTTATTAATCTCTGACTCTCTTCGACAGCATGTCTTAGATCCTGTCTTCCCTCTCTCACCCAAACCAGTCAAAGCAGATGACCGCCTGGTTCTGCTGAAGGCTTCATCCAGGTAAAACCTTCCTTCACACTGTTGCCAAAGTGCTTGCTCATAGGGGGTCATATGATGCTGGGTTTTTCTCTGTATGTATTATTGTAGGGTCTACCTTACAATGTAGAGCCCCTTAGGTGACTGTTGTTTCAATTTGGAGCTGTATAAAAAAATTGAATTGAATTAAGAAATTTACAATACAATTTTATTTATATAGCACATTTAAAAACAAGGTGTATGCCAAAGTGCTTCACAGAAACCAAATAAGAGCAATAATAAAATAAATAAAATATACTAACAGGTGGGAGACATAACTAACCAATGATACCAGGCATAGTAGGCACGAGCCGAAAGGCTGAAGGCTGAAGGCAAGGCTAAATAAATACGTTTTTAATCGAGATTTAAAAGATTGAATTGAATCAGACGCGCGGATAGCTTGAGGAAGATTATTCGAGAGGTAGGGTGCGACAGCGGTGAATGCGCGGTCACCTCTGGTCTTAAGGCGGGATCTAGGTCGCACCAGGAGCATTTGGCCTGCTGATCTAAGCGCTCTCCTAGGGGTATAGAAGCTGAGGAGATCCTTAAGATAGCTGGGCGCGGTGTTACTTATGATTTTAAAAGTGAGCAATAAGATTTTAAAATCAATGCGATGTTTAATGGGGAGCCAGTGCAGGTCGGAGAGAACTGGAGTAATAGACTCAAACCTACCAGTTCCGGTTAAGAGACGCGCAGCAGCGTTTTGAACAAGCTGCAGTTTGTGAATAAGGGCAGAATGGAGACCAGTATAAAGGGAATTACAGTAATCTAATATTGATGTAACAAAGGCATGGATACGTTTCTCCAGGTCCTTACGTGGTATGTAGGGCTTGGCCTTAGAGATTACACGTAATACAATACAAAATACTACATAGAGTGCACTATACAGGTCATCGGATGTTCAAGATGGGCTTTACATCTTCCAACAACTGCTCACACTGTCAAGGCAATACACCAGACAATTATATCCACGCTCTTTGGTTCTGTCCACCAGTGCAGATGTTTTGGCGCGAGATATGTGAAGACTTATCGAAGTGTCTGAAATGTAACATTCCAACTTCCCCCTTAGTGTGTTTGTTGGGCAGCTTAGATAATGTCACTTCAGAAAAGAATATCGCCCATATGGTTTTCACTGCCCTATGCATAGCCAAGAAAACTGTCCTCATGAACTGGAGAAATAAAAATAATCTTAATTCTAACCAATATAGAAATTATCTATTAGATTACATTAGTCTTGATACAGCCTCTGCCACCACATCAGATCAATTGCTCTGGGCTCCTTTGATCAGCTCCATCACCTAGTGGGGGTGGGGGGTCATAGTTTGGTCCCGCCTTCACTGTTGTGATTGGTGTGGGGGTAGGGACAGGCTTAGGGCGTCGGGGGGTTCCCCGGAGGCATCTTTCTTGGGGGGCTCAACCAGGGATAGCGGTCATGTCCGGTTGGGGGCTCTATTGGCTCTCAGGTGACTGTTTCCTCGTGGCTGCGTGCAGCGGGGCTAGGGGAGGGTCTGTGCTGACGGACGTGGGTTACTGACCTGGTAGCCTGGCTGCCCCTGGGTGGGTCCGGGATGGGCGTGAGGTTCTGGGGGTGCTCCGTCTCTGGGCTGGGGCCCTGGCCGGGCCTCGGGGCCTTGGGTCCTGGTTTGTGTGTTGCCGAGGTTGTGGGCGGGTGAGTGCATGGGGGCCCATCCCTGGCGCAGGGTGCCGCCGGTGCGTCGAGCCACCTGGGGGGCCCTTCAACTGGTGGGGGAGATTGTCACACCTTGCAGGAGCTTTCCTCTCCTCAGGAACTCTCTGCAGGAGGGGGAGATACAGGAGAGGTGGAGGAAGATCTCAGCCTGGGCGTCTATTGTCTCATGTAGTCTGGAAGATGAGTGGATGGTGGGGTGGGTGCAGTTTTCTCTGTGGTGGGGTTGGGTGGACTGTCCCGGGCTCTGTGGGGCGCTGCTGCGCTGGGCCCCGGTCTGGATGGGCCTGGGCCCCCTTTCCCTGGCGGGTCGCGGAGTATGGGAGTGCCTACTGGGGTCAGCGGGGGAGCTGGCCCCAGGGAGAGGGGTCACCTGCCCCTCCCTTCCTTCCCTCCCCATCTCCAGCTGCCTCCCTCTTCCCGCTCCACCACAACCACCCACACATGCAGGGCCTTGGAGTAGGGGTATGTCACCAGGGTGCAGAGGAGGCTACCCCCCCCCTCTGTCCCCTTCTGGCTGCCTCTGCCTCAATTTTATCCCACAACTTAGACATTCACATTACTCACACTCTCATTACACATACATATAGGATCTTGGGGGTGGGCACGATACACGGAATCCAAAGTACCATCAGGGTGTACACCTCACCCCTGGCATCGTTGCCCACCTCTCAATTTTAAATACACGTAGACATTGAGGGCTAGCAGGAGGGACCATGCGCTTACCTGCTGCTCTCTGGCAGGTAGCTCCAAGCCCTCCTGGGTTTTAAATGCACCTTAGAACACACATGCATCAACACTACAATGAGCGGGTGGAGGGAGGTTTGGAGTCTTCTCTCACCCCCATTCTCTGCGGCCTGCTGGAGCGGGGGGCTAGGAGGAGTTGGCTGTCCGACTGCGGTCTGGAGTGTGGGGCCTTCCTGCTGCTGCGGAGTCGGGGCGGTCTGCCTCTCCCCACCGCAGGGAAAAGGGTAACACCACCTGGGTCTGGGTGCAGTTCCCCCCTCCAGGGGCAAGGGTACCTAGACCCGGTTCGTAGAGTATGCTTGGGGAGTGTGATCGTGTGTACAGCGTCTCTTTATGTCTGTCTCCACGTTGGTTGAGTGTTGAGTAAGTGCATATGAGACCATGAGGGTGGGAATGGATGTTTGTGTCTGTGTGTGCCTGTATGTCTGTGTCTATATGTCAGGTTGGGTATCAGACGCCACCTCTCTGGGGACATCTCAGGCCCTCCAAGGTTTGGAGGCCTATCTCCACCCACCACCACTTCCCCTGCCAGTGGCGGACTCCCTCAGGTGTCGGTGCGTTGGTGGTTCTTTGTGTCTGGGGATGGGCGTCCGGGTACACACCGGCTCACTCCTTGGCGGCCGCTTATCGGGGCCTGGAGCCTGGGGCTCGCTCAGGCCACTTCGGAGGTGGGGTGCCCCCGGCCTCTCGGCCTGGGGCTCGGTCACTCAGGCACAGCTGGCTGCCGGGCGCGTCACTGCAACTCCCCCTGGCTTCTGCTCCGCGGCTGCTGAGTGGGCCCTCATCTGGGACTCTCCTCAGCTCTTACTGGGACAGTGGCGCGGCTGCCCCTCTGTTGGTCTTCCTTGGTCTCTTGTGTTCTTGGGGCCTCTGGATGTCTGGAGTTTTGATCTCCTCCATACCTGCTTCATACCCTGGAGGACGGGGCTGTGGCTCCCCACACTCTCTAGCAGATCATTACATGAAGAAACCTTTGGAATGCAAGCATGCTGATCCACACAGGTATGCACACAGGTGTACACACGGGTATTCACAGACGCGGACTACAGCTTTCTTGGCTGCTGCCTCAAAGAACATTGTGCGCTGTCTATCTTGCGTGCTGCACAATATCGTTTATTATTTAGTATCTACTGATATCTACTGCTAGCTAGTTTATTGTGATGGTGCTGTTTTTTCTATTATGTTGCTCTTTGTTGTTTGCTTTCTCTTCTTTTTTTTTTCTCCATACAGGTGACCCAGGTGTTTTGGTTTTTTTGTTTGTTTTTGTTTTTCTTTCTTTCCCCCTTCTCACCGTCTCTTCTCCCCTTTGGTTTTCTTTCTTTCTCTCCCTCTCTTTCTTTCATTCTTTCTCCCTGTCCTATCCCCCAGTCATGTCTGTCCCATTTGTAGCAACTGAAAATAAAATAAATTCATAATTATAATAAAGGTCAATCAAATGGACCAATATGGCAAGGCCATGATGATCCACTTGGTAAAATAAATCCGCTTGGCATCTTTCTTGGCCTTAAGACAACAATTCTGATGGCTAAAGATCCAAACAGGACACAAAAAAAAAGGAAAAAAAAAAGAGATTAGACGTAATTGATAGAAGCCAGATTTAACTACAGAGGACACATGTTTGTCCAGCTTGAAGGAACTGTCCAAGACAACACCCAAGTTCCTCACAGTGTCAGAAAGGGAGTTGGCAAAGGGCCCAAATACACCAGTTAGTTCAGCCCGAGGGATGGGAGTATCAAAGATTACAATTTCTGTCTTCTTATCATTTAAAATGAGGGAATTGCTCAGTAGCCAGTTTTTAACTTCACTCATACAATCAAAGAAGTGTTGCAACGATGACGCGACATCCTCAGCTAGTTCAAAATAGATTTGAATGTTATCTGCGTAAAAATGAAAGGAAATATTATATTTATCAAAGATTTGGCCCAAGGGTAACAAGTATAAAGAGAACAGCAAAGGACCCAGCGCAGACCCCTGGGGGACACCAGAGGTGACAGGGGCAGTGGAGGAGGAGTAGATAGGATTTAAACCAGCTAAGGGCACTGCCCGTGATGCCCACCAGATGCTTAAGCCTCATTAAAAGGACATTATGATCCACCAAATCAAAAGCAGAGGACAAATCAAGCAAAACTAAGACCACAGGGTGCCCTGAGTCAGCAATTGAGAGAAGGTCATTAAAGACTTTCAGTAATGCAGTTTCCATGCTATGGCGTGGCTTAAACCCCGACTGAAATTATTCCCCAATATTATTTGCATCCAAATAAGTTTGGAGTTGGGAGTGAACAATCTTCTCTAGGACTTTAGACAGAAATGGGAGTTTGGAAATAGGACTAAAGTTAGCGAGATCATTCTGATCGAGGAAGCTCCTTTTGAGTATAGTTTGCACTACAGCGTGTTTAAAGGCAGCCGGAACATAGCCCAATAACAATGACAGGTTCATTAGTGATAAAATATAGGGCCCGATAATGTTAAACCCTTCTTTAATAATGCGAGATGGAAGAATGTCATGAACAGCGTTTGCATTTTTCAGGTGATCAATTATACCCCTGAGAGTGGGCAGTGAAAGTGGATCAAACTGATTGAGGTTAGTGGAGCATCGTAAAGCTGGGGCCTGACTCATCACAGTGGGGTGCGAGACTCTTAGAGATAAGATTCTGCCTGTAAAATGATTTAAAAATCCTTCACAAAGAGCTAAGGAAGCCAGTCTAGGCATTACAGGACAGGGATTAATCAATGAGTTAAAGGTTTTAAATAAAAAATGTGGATTGTGACTGTTATCTGTAATGACAGCCGACAGGAAACCTGCCTTAGACAACCTAACAGATTTCTGGAATTCCAGGCGGGTCCTGCGAAGGATGTCAAAAGACACCTGGAGCTTATCTTTTTTCTTTTAAATTTGCATATTTTTGTCACTCAACACATTCTGAGGTGGGAAAAAAAGGACCTTCTTTGAAATAAAAGTCAAAAGTCTAGCAGTCTTTTAAATTGCATCTGAAGTCCTAATGTATTAAAGACAGAAAAAAAGGAATAAAATACCTCAGAGTGATGTTCTTCATTCTGTTGCAAGACTTCGATGCAGAGCTCTCCCAGCCTCATCATGTCCTCCAGTCTTTTCTCTGGAGGTACCTGATGTTCCACTATGTGGGAAAATTCCATAGCAAAGAAGCAGAAGCCATTGCAGATTAGTTTTACACTCAAACATGACTACAGAACATTTCAGAGAAGCCTCTGTTGTGTGTACAGTATGTTGGGTTCTGGGTCAAACCCTACTGATCACTAACAAATCTATCATTACGTTATTCATGATCATCTATCGTTTACTGTGATCCTCTGTTCTCCCTTCAAGCACCACCCTGAAGTGACATCTTTTGGTAAAAATCAAGCTATAAACTCTCACCCTTGATTTTAGCATATTCAATCAACTGACTATAGTTGATTTGAGCTGCTTGTTCCAGACACCTCTGCACCAGTTTCTTCATATCCTCTGGAGGAACAGGGGTAGTGATGTCTTTCATCAAAACCTGAAAAAACACATATCTCATTTAGGTCTTCTTAGAGCTCAAGAGAAGCCCCACTGTATGGCTTGTCAAACCTTCTGTGTGTCAGATGCAGCCAATCAGAATAAAACCGGTGGTCAAACAGTAGGATAGCCTCCTTGGACATAGAGCCACATAAAGTGGGGTGTTGAGCACCAGAGTAAAAATATGACGTGAAAATAAGTTGGATAAAACTTGATTTTAGTCAGGATAAAAGTCAGAATACTTTCTGGGTGCTGTCATGTTGAGCTTTATTTAAATTTCCATGTATCCATCCATTTACATTATATATAATATATACATTAGGTGAATGTGCAGTAGTAGCATGTATGCAGCAAGCAGGTGAATTCTGTACATTAAGTGAATTAGATTCACTTAATTAATTGACTTACTTGAACAAATCAGACTGGGGTTAGCTTTCTTGCCTTTCTAGCAGCATAAGTCTTCTTCAAGTCTTATTCCCTTGAAAACTGGTCTGTACTTTGTCTGAAGACATTGATAATCACTTGAAACCAAATTGCACAGATACGTGATTAAACTGATTCTAAGACAGCTGATAAACAAAGGCAACACGCTTTCCTTTTCTATACATGTATGTTACATGTTTCATGAAAAAACTGTGCAGGACATTTGTACAGTGGTGCAAAAAATATTTAAGCCCTTCCTGATCTCCTAACTTTTTTTGTATGTTTGTCACGGTTACAGTAAATGTTTCAGATGATTAAAAAAATGTAAATATTAGACAAAGACAACACAAATAAACACAAAATGGGGGGTGTTTATTATTAAGTAGAAAAGAAATACAAACCTGGATTATGACACATACAAAAAAATCGGGGCAAACACTTTTTCACACCACTGTGCTGTATGTTAAAATATGATTTAATCAGAGGCCAATTACCCGTTCCTGAAGGGAGAGCGTGGCCTTTAGGGCCCCATCTGGTCGTCCAAAGGGAAAGCAATACCTGCAGATGCAAAACGTAGGCAGCCACTTAGAAACAATCTCAAGGACAACTTCATAGAAAAAAAAAAGAAAAAAAAAAGAGAAGAAGAAGAATAGGAAAATGCGTTCAGTGGCAGAAAACGGTCAGTTGGCAACAGATGGCTGCCTGCTCTTGTCTAATTACACTGATGAAGGAAGCGTTTCTCACCTACAGCTCCATCGGAGTACAGATGAGGCAGTTCATGCAGGTTTCTCGTTGTTAATTGACAAGTGAACAGTACTTAATAAACAAAGGCATGCAGTCACACAGGTCAGCCATTTATTAGACCAAAAAGAAATACAGGCAGATGTTTTGCTCTGCTAACAGAGAAGAAATTATGAAACTCACTAAACTAAACTAATATCACATCGGACTTTGTTTAAAGATTCAATTCATACTTTATGTCACAAGTTCATGATCTTCATTTAAAAGAAAAATCAATCTCCACTAAAGACCAAAATGCTCAAAAGGCCTGAAATGTCTTTGATAAATACGTATTTTATCTGCATCGGCAAGCAAGCTTCTGACAGAAAGGAGACATAAGTGGTGATAATGTTTAAATGAGTGAATATGAGATATCTGATTAAAGAGAAAATCGGCAGAATTTTAGTCAGTCAATTCTATTTTAGTCAGTATGGGAAAACGAGGATTTTTAAGTGCTATAGTAAAAATTTTATAAAAAAAACCAAGACTATTTATGGTAAATCTTCAAAGTTTCTAAGCATATGTAATGATAACTGTGAAATTGTATCTTTATATATTTAATATTTTTTAACATATTTTTAAAAAACCAATGAAAATGTTGTGCTTTTATTTTTAATAGTGTAATAGCTTTTGAGGTATTCATGTTCAAACATATCCACAGATTTCAATCTGGGATGGACCATTTTTCAAGAGACTTGAAAAGTATTTGATATTTGAAGCTAAAATTTAACTGAATCCTCTTTGGACCATAAATGTCTATTTTATTTTAAATAGTTTTTTGGAATTTGACTTTAATGAATAGAGACAATAAAGACAGACAGGAAAGTGGAGGAAGGAGAGGGGAAGACACGCTGCAAAGGGCTGCGGGTCAGACTTGAACCCAGGCAGCTACTTTCTGGCCATGCGGCATATGGCTGCCTGCTCACCCACTGAGCCAAACCGGCGCCCCGACCACAGAGCTTTTACACAAATGGGGGAGGGATGAACAGAATGTTCTAAAACTTGGCTGACAGGGCTGAGACAGAACGACCCTTATATAAATTTAAATGACACAAGGGAAAGAAATTGATGATGTGAAAGATATTTAATTGTTGATGGCACTAGTACAGCACATTTACTGTTATGACATCTACTAAGGGAGTTTCAACAGCGTTTCTCTGATTAACCTTCACAAAGAGAAATTTTACTGAAGTGATGTAAAACATGAGGGTACAAGCATCATGTTATCATCTTTCTGACCCATTCATCCACTCCAACCTCTTCCAATGTTGAAGCACTACAGATGCATGATGTAAGTTAAAATTTCCTTTGTTTTTCTGGTTGAGACAGTAGATATGACAGTGCTAATAAAGGTGAGAGATCGTTTCCAGTCTCAGACATGAAAAGCTCTTTTTCATGTCTGTTTCATCATCCAAATATTGTCTAAGCAATCTGTTTTGCTTTCCAAAAACTATGAACCCCACATGCACTTAATAAAAAAAAACAATAACAACAAATAGTAACTATGCATTACTATGTACTGGACCAGACAATATAAGTAAGAGACTGCAGGGATTTTCAGGTTTCACTCAGACAGCCACACTGAAGCCTACTGAGAACTTACACTAAAATTACAGACTGTCAGACTAATTTTCAGTTTGTTAACAAAAAGCTGATATTTTTCAAATAAAATAAACGGTGGTCTGCCTGAAAAATGTGAAACTGGAGGAGTAGGACTGATTATCAGTGATTCAATGTAGGTACGGGGGCAAATTTTATAGTGAAAGGAAGTTAAAAGACATTAACAACTCTGACTTAATCCAAACCAAACTGTGGAAATCCATCTCTTTTCTGGGTGACATTTGCATAATCCCTGCCTTGTCTTGGCCATTGTTTATCAGCATTAGCCTCTTGTTTAGGTGAGTTAGTAATGACTCCTGCTGATCGACCCCCTCTTCCCGGCCCCTCCTGTGTTCTCTGGAGCCAGATGGAGGGCCCTCTCAGACATGAAGGGTTTAAAGAGATGGGTTTCAGTACAGTTAATGGCACAGGTCCATTCAGATGAGTGTTGCTCAAGGTCTTGGGGCTGTCGCTTTCACACCATCCTCACAATGTGCTCAAACAGCAGCGGCATTGCTGAATGGCAGCACGCAGATTCAGGGAGGTCTCATCAGCTGCCATCAATACATGTCTTGCACCTGTTGCATGTTGCCGATGGTGCTAAAAATACCCTGACTGCTTTCATTTATGAGAATGAAGATAATGTTTTTATTTTTGTTTTACAAATTTTCGGCATTTTGTTTTTTGTTTTTGTCAATTTATTTTTAAATGCTTTTTTTATTAAGTTTTAACACCCCCACCCTCCCACGACAGTCCATCTACATAGTTGGCAAATCCACAATCATAGATTAAGAAAACCACACATTGTAATAAGAATATAAATGATTACAATAGTAATAATAAACAATCTTACTGTGTAGTCCAATTTATGTATGTCTTTTTAAGTTAACCAGTTAGCAACAGCCATCAACTTAACAATTACAGGCATTATTATTTCAACAAGTTCCTCTGAAATAGATGACCTGAACCTAGAAATCAATTTATACTCCCAGAAGCAGTGACAATATGAACAGCACTTAATGTGCAGAGGAGAGCGAGAGCAGTTTATCTTGTGCAAAACAACAGAATGAAGAATCTAACACTGAGTTTCTCTCAGTCTGTTGCATATGAAGGTAGATTTGATCAGGACTATAGCTACCTGCCTGTCATCCCTTACATATTCTGTGCCTAAATCCTTTACCCACTTATGAGGAGAAAGAGAAGGGAGTAGAATACAGAAGGTGCTCCAAGACAAATATCCAAAGAAGCGTTCCTTTGGAAGTTTTGCCTACAACTGTTGGCTCATCTTCAAACAGGTCTCCAAGTACATGACTCCCCCTGTCCCACCATTAATGCTGTCATATAAAATAGGATTGAGCTTTACCACTGGACTTCTATTACGGACATCACAAGTGACCAGACTCCATGGGGAGTGTGGAGAACAACTCCACGAATTAATACATGATTCCTTTTAAAATACGCATGTAGCTAAGACCAAAAACAGCAGGCATGGCAAACCCAGTTGTACAACAGAATTTTAGGCATCCGTGTCTGTATGTAATTGTAAAAGTCTAAGCCTCTGTTTAGGTTTTTTGCCATCCCGTATAAAATTAGAGACGGCCTTTTCTGTATCCTGAATTTTCTTCTTCGGCAAGTACAGAGGATGCATCTGCAGAGAGTATAAAATACGAAACAAAGTGGTAATTCATGCCATCATTCAAGGTCTATTTTAACTGCATGCAATAAACTGGAAGAAAATTGAGCTTCCACAGGTCCACATGTTTGGTGATATTTTAATTCCTAAATATGTAAATCCAGATACTGACCGACTGAAGGGAATATTGTTCATTGTCCCCCACATTTCCAGTAGTGTGGCCTGAGATTGACTAAAGTTGACCTTTTAACGAGTTATAGAGCCTAATTCACTAAAGAGTGTTAGAGTAGCCACAACTGATAATCAAGAGGAGGACAAAAACAAAAGAATATCATCAGTCAGACATTTCTGAGGAGAGAAAAAAAGTCTATTCTAAAGTTATGGAGGGCGACATACAAGTTGTAAAGAGATTCACACATTTTCTTGGAGGGAAACATAAAAGTACATACAGGCCCTCCTTAATAGTTATTGTTTTGTCAAGTGTTAAGGAGGGCAGCAATGTAAAAAACTAATTCCCATGCTTTTTGAGTTATATGATGCCAGCCTAGCTCCTTTGCAATTTACTATGGTCCAGATCTGAAAAATGAGTTTCTTAAAATTTGCCATTTCTTTCTTAAGGAGTGACAGGATATTGACGACATGGTTGATGCCCTTCAGATTAAGTGATAGAATTTTAATATCACTCATATGTATTATGTGATTATGAAATTAGTAATCACACACACAAGAACTGGTGCATAGCACACATGCAGTGTAAAAAAGACTGTCCCTAATAACCCACCCACAACCACAAACTCCAGCTTTGAACAGCCCCACAAGACCCCACAAGAACAGAAACAAATAAACACAGAATGGAATTATGACCTCTTGAGCAAGTGAAGCCAAGATCCGTCCCTCCACCATAAAGAGAGAACCATATACCGCCAGCAGGGGTATCCCACTCATGATGTTAGTTCCCCACACACTCCCACACCCTGGCCAATTGGCAGTGTCAATGAATGCAAACCACAGTAAGTCAAGAATTATTTGAGAATAAAAAAAAAAGCAACATAAAGAAAAAAGGGAGAGACAAAGAGAAAAACAAAAATAATAAAATTCTTAAAATACTAATGTGTTAGTATGGTCCAACACTGCTTACTCATTTTGTAATGCAGTGCACCTCCAAAGAAAAAGAAAAAAAAAACAAAATCGGCATAGCCTGTTCGTATCTCCTTATCACAAACAACTGCAACTGAGTTTCACTCAGAACACTGAAATATATACGGATACTGTATTTCCTCTCTTTATAGGGTGCTCACGCGCCCCGTTAAATTGCCGTCTGGCCCCTCACCTGCGTTAAACAATCTTGGCAATGTAAATCTTGCTTCCTTGAAACGACAGGTCGCCTTTCTCCCTGCCCGCTGATTGCATTCTGCTTTTGTCACTTACGTTGTGCAGTTTGATGATAGTAGATTGTTGTTGTTTTTCATCAGGGGGCCAAGGCTGAGCCCTGTCAGTTCTTTGTTTAGCTTCCAGGCCCAGCATCTTCTGAAGCCAGGTTTCAAACAACTAGATTGCCTGTTTTCCTTCTGTGTCTCAAGTTCATTATCAGGATCCGTGACTCTTCCCTCCAACGAGACTGTGCAGCGTATATCATTTACAGTTTCTTATTGGTACTGTTTCGAATTTATATCAGTGCAAGTCAAAAAGCCGCTGGGTCAGCTTTTTGACTTGCACTGACATACCTACAACCATGAGGGAAAATAATGACAAACCTGCATTCATATACTAATGAATAAGGAGTATCAGTGTTTCAATGTGATTGTTACACGTGAAAAATTAATTTGTTCTCAAATGTGAATCATGTATGCAATGTCTGGTGAGTCATATAAAATCTTGTGAAAAAGTATTTCACCCATACTGATTTCTTTTCTGTTTTATGTTGTATATTTGTCGAACTTACATATTTGAGATCTTCAAATTAATTTTAACATTAGACAAATATTACCCGAATAAATACAAAATGCTAATTAATCATAGTTAATTAATGATTTAATGTAAGTTAACAATGATGAACCACATTATTTTGGGAAAGCTGACTTCAATTTCACAGGCCACACCCCCCCCTGAATACTGCTAGACAAGCTAAATCAAGAACTCACTTAAACAGAATCTGTCTGACTAAGTGACTCTAGCTCTTCTGGGAGACACCGATGGGCACCTAAGCTAGCTGAGAAACATAATCTTGTCTCTATATCACAGGTTCCCCTTTCCATAATGAAACTAATATTTAAACAAGTCGACAAAGTCTAAAATAAAAGATCAACACTGATTTTTGGCAGAAGGACAGAAATCTGAATTTTCTATGTAAATGACATTGAACAGTTCATCCACACAGAAGGTTTTGATTACAATTTTAAATTCCATGACTTCCATGACAGAAATTTCATGACCACATAAGTCTTGACACTTTCTAGTTTTAGCTGAAAAAATAAGTCTTCAGAAACAAATATACTTCTATTGGTCTTCAATATGAAGGTGTTACATACCTAAAATGTGTGATCTGGTTCTCCAGCAGAGCAATGAGACGACTTCTGATTGCCTCAAACTGCACTTTTTCCTCCATGGTCACTGTGCCTATCCCATCAGGCCTGATGAGAACGAGAGAGAGAGGGGAAAAAAGAGACAGACTCATGTTTACATAATGGTGACAAATTACTGCTTGACGGTGGGAAGCAGCTGGCGTTTTTAGCATGACCAACTGATAATGAATCGTGGAGTCTAGATTTCATGTAAAAAGCTACGTTCAGAGTTCGCCACAGGGGGTAGCTCTGCATGCTTGATTTGACATTTGAGTCTTATGTCTAATGCCCTTCCTGACACAATCTTAAAGGACCTATTACTTGCTAAGCAAATATGTAAACTACTACACTATACATTATAAAACTAAACTTGAAGCTTGAAAGCTAAGCTTGTTGTTTCCCTTCTACAATGTGGTTAGCATTGTGAAAGGGTTTATTTTAATGCAAATCAACATCTTTTCTTAAATATAAATTGGTACTTTTGGTTGCTAACCCTAGTAGTAAGTGAACCGCACAATACTAAAAGAAGTCTCCTTAACTCAACTCAGCATGAAACTAAAGTGCTAAAGTGCTTCACAGGTAAAAAAAAAAAAAAAGGGAGATCAGGAAGAATACTTTTGCAAAATCTTACCAACATTAAGACAGTAAAATGTTCAAGATAAAAAAATAAAGCTGAAAATAAATAAAGTAAGCACAATAAGTATCACCATGACTAAGTTGTCTTCCATTTAAAAAAGACAACTATCCATCTACTGTCCTGCAGCCTCAACTTCTGGATGCCAGATGGAGATGGGTGCCAGGTCACCTCAGGTATAAATGATCTCAGAGCAGAGGCAAAAAAGCTTTCTCCTGGCAACACTTCCAAACAGTCGTACTGGCTCAGTGTTTTTCTAATGATACTTTCATGAAATAAATAATGCCATGGTGTAATATTTCATGTGTTGTTGTGTTTCAAGGTTGTAGTTTACAAATAATAATAATAATAATGATAATAATAACAATATAAACTAATAATAAAATAATAATAGACCTTAATTCAAAACCTTAGAATTGAAAGTGGCAGTACTGTGTAAACTGTGGGCTGTATATACTATACATAATTCTTAGTCTTCATTCTTCATCAAGACTCTCTTAACCTCCTAAGACCCGAACTCTTCCACGACATGCATGTTTAATTTCTCTTTGATATTTGGGCTGGTTGGGGCCCGATGAATGTAAAAACAAAGAATTACCAGATTTTTTTTTTTTACCTTATTTTTGTTTTTAAGAAAATTAAGAGCCACATATGAGGATATTTGTTTAAATAATAGAACAGTAGCAGTATAATGCCCTCGTAAGTGGATATCAGGCCCTTGTAGACCAAAATTGAGTATTTTGTTCTAAATAACCCAAAATGTGATGTCCACATATGTGGACACCAGGTCCTAGGAGGTTAAAAAGCAAAAGATTTTTATAACTAAGAACTCTACACCAGCTAAATGCCTGAAACATCAAGAACCGAAATAAAAGCAAAATTCAACACCACAGAAAAGAGTCAGGGTGCTTTTTCTCTCCTTGGCTTCTTTTTTTACTCTGGCTTGTTTCACAAACAAACAACAAACTGATCAGTCAGCCAATTTTTCTACGATAACCTCAAAGTTAACCAATCAAACGCTCAGACTTGTCCTGCTCCTCACAATTCATCTGGCTGTCAGCAGGAGAGTTGACAAAAAATGTTTGGTGAATGCTTCATTAATGCTTTTAAAGCCTTCATTCTGTTCTTGCCTTGGTCTGAATAGCAGTTTGTTAAAAAAAAAAAAAAAGGGAAAAATGCAATCAGGACCCAGAGCAAGCAGCCTTGACTTTCTGGGCTTTCTCTGTGCCTCTGAAAGAGAAAAGAACCCTCTTTAAACGGCACTTGTGGGCACCGGAGGGAAGAAGCACGGAGGTTGTCTGTTAATGAGTTGTTCTTATAAAAGCTTTCAGTGGTTTAGCCCATGACTGCTGCATGTTGAGTACCAACAACTCTGCTGAGCTCTTCAAGGCACATCATGACTCTCCAAAGTTGAAAATAATAGCATGACAAGAAAGCAACAAAGTCTCAAAGACAGAACTGCGGATACTGAATCATCAAGCATTAACCTCCTGAGAAGCATAAATGTGACAATAATAAATTTACTTTACTTTACTCAGAAAAATGTTTTTCTACAGCAGAGTTGTGGAAAGGACACCAGTGAACACAATGATGGAAGAAAACAAAAGAGAAATGAAACTAAATTATATTTTTATTCTCTGATGTTCAATAGTGCCACCTGCTCTCTTGTAGAAAAAAATATGTTTAATTTAAAAAAGGAAAGAAAATTTAATTCAGTATATAACATGAATAATATAAACATAAATATTTCATATAATATAAAATAAGTAAAACTACTTAGCATTACAAATACAGACTTTTAAATTAATAAAGATGTCAGTAGTTATTTATAAGGGGTTCAAATTAAACACATTTAAAAAGATTTTTTTTAAACTAAAACAATTACATAAATTAATTAAATAACTTTTTTCTTTTAAAGCAAAGACATGCAAAGTTAACTAAAATCCGATTCAGTGTTATTCACAGCCCGGGGAAGGTGGAAGTTGCAGAGGTGGTGGTGGATAACAACAGGACGTTGTCATGTATTGTGAGAGAACATCAGTGCCACTCTTCAGCTCCACTCAACTCAATTCAATCAGTAATGAGAAGCAGCTTTCTTTGCACAACAGCACTTGTTAGCACAACTTGTAAACCCTGTTGTTCCCCAAATCTTTCAATTCATCACAACTCCCCCACCGCACTGCTCACAACCTTATTTAACAAGCACCAGTTAATCCTGAGGGAACAGAAAGCAGAGCCATTGTGAGGGGGGCGTGTGTGTTCACTCATGTAAAAATTTGCTTTCATGCTGAAGAAGCCAAGGGTCTCATTGCACAAATGAAGATGTGAAGACTGTGATGGGAGCAAGATGCATGATAGAGGGACTGCCTGAGGCTCCAAGCCCCCACAGTTATTGCCAGCTGTTCTGTAATCTGAGTTGTTCATCTTGCTCAAACAATCAATCTGCATCCCAGAGAAAGATGACAGAAAATAAAAATGGCTGTAGAGTTTTGCAGCTCTTGCCTTTTTGTAACAAGACTATATGAATAGTTTGAAGGTCAGGTGGTTTTTTTATATTGAGTTGCTGTTTTTAACATATTAGACATCTATCTTGGTGCATAATTTGTCATATTTGACTATAATACACAAAACCTCAGGAGCTGAGCAACAAATCTCAGCACACAGATACATTTTAGGTTCCTAAAGGTTCTTATTTAGATATTATGTTGTCTTCATACTGCCAAAAAGGCAAAACAGCCTCTACTATTCTCCATCTGATGTAGCTCAGGAGGTAGCGAAGCTCTGCTAACTGGAAGGTTGGTGGTTCGATGCTCGATGATATTTAGGCATACATTTCTGCATGCCTAAATATCATCGGGTAAGACTATGAACCCTGAGTTGCTCGCGAATGCTCCCTTTAGAATAAATGTGTGTGAATATTAGCTAGCTCTTAGGTGGAGAGAAAAGTGCTTGTACGAATGGGTGAATGAGACATGTTGTATAAAGCACTTTGAGTGTTCAGTTCAGTTCAGTTCATTTTTATTTCAAACATTTCAAACATGTGCCTTCACAATCATTACAAAATATCATTCCATTATTTGTTTGAAAAGGAGTAGGCTGAAGTATTTACTTATTTGTCCCTACCCCCTCAAGTTTTACCTCTCAGTATGAACCTGACCCAGTATGAACCTTCCAGATCCCTCAGGTCATCTGGATCCGGTCTTTTATCAGTTCCCAGAGTCAGAACCAGACACGGAGAAGCTGCATTCAGCTTTTATGCTCCTTATATCTGGAACAAACTCCCAGAAAGCCTCAGATCAGCTGAAACACTCAGTTTATTTAAATCCAGGTTGAAGACTCACCTATTCTCAGCTGCATTTGAATAAAGCACCAAATCCACACTTTTAAGCTTAAATTTCAAAACTTACATTTAACTACTGATCTTATCTATTTCTGATTTTATGTTTTGATTTTATATACTGTTTTGTTTGTTTGTTAAGCTTAAATTTCAAAACTTACATTAACTACTGATTTTATCTACTGTTCTGATTTTATCTGTTTTGATTTTATATACTGTTTTGTTTGTTTGTTTGTTTGTTTGTTTGTTTGTTTGTTAAGTGGGTTTAGAGCTCTGGGTAGCTTCCCAGCTGGGTCTAGACTGGGTCTAGAGAGTATTTTAAATTCAGGGAATTTAAAATAGAAAGTAGCTCGTCCACAGAAGGACTGGTAGCTCCCCTTACGATAAGGGTTCAGATCGCGCGAACAGGTGTGGGATTAGAGCTCTGGGTAGCTCCCCAAGTGGGTCTAGACTGGGTCTAGAGATTTTAAATTCAGGGAATTTAAAATAGAAAGTAGCTCGTCCACAGAAGGACTGGTAGCTCCCCTTACGATAAGAGTTCAGATCGCGCGAACAGGTGTGAAATGTGTGTGTTTAGTTAGTTAGTTAGTTGGTTTTAATCAATTTTAAATCATGCTTTTTATTTGTTTTTGTTTCTAATGTCTCTGTAAAGCACTTTGAATCACCTTGTTGTTGAATTGTGCTATACAAATAAATTTGCCTTGCCTTGCCTTGCCTCTCATTCATTTAATTTTTTTTTGTCTTAAATTAAACAAACAACATATGAAACATATGAAGTAAAACAAAACATAACATACATAAATCAAAACAAGAAATTAGCAAGCCCCACCACAGTATAGTTTCTTTCATATGAAAAATACAGAATGTGTATATTTGCAGATACACAAGTTATGGAAAAACAACAAACCAAAACAAAACAAAAAAAACAAAAAAGAACCGCAACACCATTTCCAGCAACATTACCGTCCTGAGTGTTCACGTAGAGTAGAAAAGTGCTATGTAAGAAAGAGTCCATTTACCATTTATAAAAGCATCATATCTTTTTTATTTCACAATACTAACATCTAATTTAAAAAGGTTGAATTATGCATGTTAGTTTGCCTGGAAACCAACTTACAATTGGTGGCTTACAGGCAATATTTTACAGGCAAGTCCAATGAATAGCTTAAAATGATACAAAAGTAAGTGGTGAACTGCCAGAGGTTAAAAAAAAGGTAAGGTTACTCAAAACTGAAAAATATTGTGTATTTCATAATTATACAAAAACATTATACAAAAAAATTATACATTAAACAAAAACAAAAAAAACCCCAGCAACACAAAATGGGTTAACAGTTTAAATCTGTTCTGCACCAATAGAGGTTGATCAAGCCTTGAAAGCTGGTGCTACTAATTCCTACAGGTGTTCCAACTTTTTGGGATTACTTACAACCCACTCTGTCTGCATAAAAGCAGTGCTGGAACACACTGTGGTACCATACCCATCAGTGAGCCTCAGCTGAACAGCATTGTGCTGCAGAAAGTAGTGTGTAGCTATAAAAATGGCGAGAAAAAGGCAATTAACAATGGAAGAGAGACAGACCATTATAACACTTAAAAATATAGATCTTTCCTACAGAGAAATTGTGTCAGTGATTCCAGTTTCCCTCAGCATCAAAAAGCACTCAGAAACTACTTGCTCTCAGGCTAGAGCAATAACTACCATTGTTAATTTCTCCAGATCAGAGAGGTTTCGTGAAGGGTATGCATGGTTTTTTCAACCTGCGCAGGTTTTTAAACATATTACACACCAAGTCAACTACAACCCCTGAAATTGCCTTATTACTCGATGCTGAGAAGGCATTTGACCGGGTGGAGTGGGATTATCTGTTTTATACTCTACATAAATTTGGATTTGGCCCTAATTTCATTTCATGGATTCAGTTACTTTACTCCTCACCTTTGGCACGTGTTAGAACAAATTCGTTGTTCTCTTCTTATTTCCCACTTCTCCGTGGTACGAGACAAGGTTGTCCCTTATCCCCTCTTCTTTTTGCATTATCAATTGAACCATTGGCGATTAAACTGCGAGCTGACAGTTGCATTAAGGGCATCTTCAGAGGTGACCAGGAGCACAAAATATCCTTATATGCTGACGACCTCCTGCTGTATATGTCAGAGCCTTTATGCTCTCTTCCCCGTGCTCTTGCCATTTTTGAATGTTTTGGTAATATTTCAGGTTACAAGTTGAACCTGCATAAAAGTGAACTTCTCTGTGTCAACTCTATAGCCAGAAAGATTTCATTTGCAGATTTTCAATTTAACGTTAAATCAGGGTATGTGACCTATCTGGGGGTTAAGGTTACCCATTCATACAAAGGTCTTTATGAAAGAAACTTTGTCCCGCTGCTTAAGAATACTGAGACAGATCTTCAGAGGTGGAACAATTTACCACTGTCATTAACTGGCCGCATCAATTCTATCAAAATGAACATACTACCCAAGTTCCTTTATTTGTTTCAATGTATCCCATGCTACTTACCCAATAAGTATTTTATAACACTGAATAAGCATATCTCTGCATTTATTTGAAATGGCAAAAGTCCACGAATTCGTAAAGATTTCATGCAGAGGACTAGGCCAATGGGTGGATTAGCCTTGCCAAACTTTCAGTCTTATTATTGGGCAGCAAATATTCGAAATATGCTGTACTGGATGAGTAATTTTACTACAGAGACTCCAGCTTGGCTCCAAATTGAGTCATCCAATTGTGGCAAAATTTGCCTATCGGCTTTGTTGAGTTCAGCTCTCCCATTAGAACTATACACCTACAGGGAGTGCAGAATTATTAGGCAAGTTGTATTTTTGAGGAATAATTTTATTACTGAACAACAACCATGTTCTCAATGAACCCAAAAAACTCATTAATATCAAAGCTGAATGTTTTTGGAAGTAGTTTTTAGTTTGTTTTTAGTTTGAGCTATTTTAGGGGGATATCTGTGTGTGCAGGTGACTATTACTGTGCATAATTATTAGGCAACTTAACAAAAAACAAATATATACCCATTTCAATTATTTATTTTTACCAGTGAAACCAATATAACATCTCCACATTCACAAATATACATTTCTGACATTCAAAAACAAAACAAAAACAAATCAGCGACCAATATAGCCACTGTAAAATTATGATATTATTTTATGCCATGTTAGACCCCGAAATAAAGATTGTGAATTATTATGTAGTTTAAGTTGGCATTATTCTCCTGAATTAGAAGAAGGTGATAATTATTGCAGTATTTAAACTGATTTGCATTGCATTAGACTGCTGATTTATTGTGAATGAATGATATTGTTTATGATGCATTATACTGTTGAGTTATAAGGAATACTGTTCGCAGAAAGTCATCGCCTTATTTGTCTGATTAGAAGAGAATAGAACATGCTGGAGTTTTCTGCCCCATCTCAGCACGAGCAGATAAACAGGGAGCCAAGGTCGTAGCTTAGGCGCCGTGTGAGAGAAAGAATGTGAATGTTTAGGCTTTTATGATAAGATGGGAGAACCAGAGGCTATAAGAGTTTGAGCAATGCTCCACCACTTTGAGATTTGAGGCTGTCTGCATCAGTGTCCATCTCCCACGTGTGTGATCATTAAATCATCGTTTGACTCAACCCGACCGGACCAGTGTTGTTATTGTGGTTTTTCTCTTGTCTCCATCCCCAATATTTTGAACCTTAACACCACCTTTCTTTGCAAGGACACTCAAAAGCCTGCCATCCATGGATTCTGTCAGTGTTTTGATCTGTTCACCATCAACATTGCGTGCAGCAGCAACCACAGCCTCCCAGACACTGTTCAGAGAGGTGTACTGTTTTCCCTCCTTGTAAATCTCACATTTGATGATGGACCACAGGTTCTCAATGGGGTTCAGATCAGGTGAACAAGGTGGCCATGTCATTAGTTTTTCTTCTTTTATACCCTTTCTTGCCAGCCACGTTGTGGAGTACTTGGACGCGTGTGATGGAGCATTGTCCTGCATGAAAATCATGTTTTTCTTGAAGGATGCAGACTTCTTCCTGTACCACTGCTTGAAGAAGGTGTCTTCCAGAAACTGGCAGTAGGACTGGGAGTTGAGCTTGACTCCATCCTCAACCCAAAAAGGCCCCACAAGCTCATCTTTGATGATACCAGTCCAAACCAGTACTCCACCTCCACCTTGCTGGCGTCTGAGTCGGACTGGAGCTCTCTGCCCTTTACCAATCCAGCCACGGGCCCATCCATCTGGCCCATCAAGACTCACTCTCATTTCATCAGTCCATAAAACCTTAGAAAAACCAGTCTTGAGATATTTCTTGGCCCAGTCTTGACGTTTCAGCTTGTGTGTCTTGTTCAGTGGTGGTCGTCTTTCAGCCTTTCTTACCTTGGCCATGTCTCTGAGTATTGCACACCTTGTGCTTTTGGGCACTCCAGTGATGTTGCAGCTCTGAAATATGGCCAAACTGGTGGCAAGTGGCATCTTGGCAGCTGCACGCTTGACTTTTCTCACTTCATGGGCAGTTATTTTGCGCCTTGGTTTTTCCACACGCTTCTTGCGACCCTGTTGACTATTTTGAATGAAACGCTTGATTGTTCGATGATCACGCTTCAGAAGCTTTGCAATTTTGAGACTGCTGCATCCCTCTGCAAGATATCTCACTATTTTTGACTTTTCTGAGCCTGTCAAGTCCTTCTTTTGACCCATTTTGCCAAAGGAAAGGACGTTGCCTAATAATTATGCACACCTGATATAGGGTGTTGATGTCATTAGACCACACCCCTTCTCATTACACATCACCTAATATGCTTAATTGGTAGTAGGCTTTCGAGCCTATACAGCTTGGAGTAAGACAACATGCATGAAGAGGATGATGTGGACAAAATACTCATTTGCCTAATAATTCTGCACTCCCTGTATAAACGTAACCCTTTGTTGTCTGACTCGCTCAGAATCTGGGTGCAATGTAGGAAAAGGTTGGGGTTACACTTAATGTCAATTAAAGCACCTATCTGCTCAAATCCTATGTTCCCACCCTCCAGGATGGATTCTGTCGTGGTCTGGGTGGTTTTCCACAGCATCGGCTCCTCCCCACTGGGTGGAGTCTTTGTTGTTCCTCACCTGATGGCAATCATACCAGCAGTATTTATGACCGGCGCACTCAACTGGTCTTCGCCAGATTATCTGCCAACTTTAGTCAGTTCTCGGCCTCACGTCTGTTCCTTGGTGACTCATCGTGTGTATTAACCTTATTTCCTCTGTTTTCTCGTCAGCCTCTGAAACCCACCTACCAAGCTCTCCTGGATACAAGTTTGCAGCCGCCGGTAATCTCTCCCCATTTTGGAACTGCCAGTCTCTCCTGCCTGCCTCCCTGCATTGCATGCAGCACCCACCTGGACCTCTCCTGCCTCCCCCCTCCACGCAACCCCCACCTGCAAGCTTGTAAGACAGCTCAGTGTATTATCCTCAGATTCACTCGCAGCCCTCTGTGGGATTCCCCTGACTGCTCTCTCCTCTGTTTCAGTGCCCTGGCCAGCCACAGTTTCCCCTGCACAGTACCTGCACCCAGTTATCCCTGCCATCTAGTTATAGTCACAGTATTTTCTCTCGCCTCAGACATCTAGTTTATGTTCCTTAATTCTAGTCTGCAATTTCTGTTAGCCTCTGAGCATTGTAAATAAAGTCTCTTTTCGTTACACCACACCTCTGGCCTCCGGGTTTGAATCTGCACTTGAGTCCATCCCATTTCCACGGGCCACTGCGCCATGACAGATTCTGCCTTTAAAATATGGGAAAGTAATGGCCTTAGAAATATCAAAGACCTTTTTGTAGATGGGATTTTTGCCTCATTCACGCAGCTCCTGAAGCAGTTTAATGTTCCTCGGCAACATTTTTTCCGCTATCTACAAATTCGCCACTTTGTAAAGAGTGGATTTCCTTCCTGAACTACCTGAGGAAACTTCTTTGGATAAAATTATTAATATAAACGGTCATAAGAGAGGGGCGATTAAAGAAATCTGTGCTATATTATTAGATCTTCAATCTCCTTCTTCTCCATCCTTAAAGCACAGTGGGAGAGAGACCTTGGGATGACTATAACAGATGAGCTCTGGCAATCTTTTCTCCAGAGGGTACACTCTTCTTCGATATGTGCCAGGCATGGGCTCCTTCAATTCAAGGTCCTATACCGATTACATATCTCCAAGGAAACGTTAGCCAAGTTCTATCCAGGAGCTGACCCTCTGTGTAACAGATGTAAAGCAGAAACAGGTTCGCTCCTTCATACCTTTTGGACATGCCCCAATCTTCATAACTATTGGGTGGGAAAACCAGCACACTGCAGACCACGGCCTCTCTGTGTGAGGATCTAAACGTATTCTACGCTAGATTCGACACAGCGAACACCATGAGACCGGACAGTGTGCGCACCGCGGATGACGTCAGTGCGCACACTGTGTCTGAGGAGGATGTGCGGAAGTGCTTCAGGAAGGTGAACGCACGCAAAGCTACTGGTCCGGACGGGATTCCCGGCCGCGTCCTCAAGTCATGCGCGGCTCAGCTGGCTGGAGTGTTCACACACATCTTCAACCTTTCCCTCTCTCTGTCTGTAGTCCCAGCCTGCTTCAAAATGGCCACCGTCGTCCCTGTACCCAAATCCTCCACCATCTCCTCATTGAACGACTGGCGACCTGTAGCCCTGACCCCCATCGTAAGCAAATGCTTCGAGAAGCTGGCCAGGGACTTCATCTGCTCTGCACTACCCGACTCACTGGACCCTCTACAGTTCGCATACCGCCACAACAGGTCCACTGATGATGCCATAGCCCTGACACTACACACTGCCCTGTCACACCTGGAGAAGAGAGACACGTATGTGAGAATGCTGTTTGTAGATTACAGCTCAGCATTCAATACCATCGTTCCCTCGAAGCTGGACAGGAAACTGCAGGATCTAGGACTGAGCAGCTCCCTCTGCAGCTGGATCCTTAGCTTCCTGTCTGACAGACGCCAGGTGGTCAGACTGGGCAGCATCACCTCATCCCCCGTCACACTGAACACTGGTGCTCCACAGGGGTGTGTACTGAGCCCTCTCCTGTACTCACTCTACACCTACGACTGCACAGCCACTAACAGCTCCAACATCATTGTGAAGTTTGCGGACGACACTACAGTGGTGGGTCTTATCACCAACGGTGATGAGACGGCTTACAGGGAGGAGGTCAGTGTCAAGACAACCATCTCACCCTCAACGTCGCAAAGACAAAGGAGTTGATAGTGGACTTCCGGAGGTGCAGAGAAGTACACACCCCCATCACCATCAGCGGCGCTGCTGTGGAGAGAGTGAGCAGCTTCCGGTTCCTTGGCGTACACCTGGCTGAGGATCTTACGTGGTCAGTACACACAAACAAAACAGTGAAGAAGGCGCAGCAGCGCCTCTTCTTTCTCAGGAGACTGAAAAGATTCGGCATGAGCCCCCGCATCCTCAGGACCTTCTATCACTGTGCCATTGAGAGCATCCTCACTGGATGCATCACCACCTGGTACGGCAACAGCACCGCCTACAACTGCAAAGCTCTCCAGCGAGTAGTGCGGTGCTCTGAACGGATAATTGGAGGTGAGCTTCCCTCCCTCCAAGACATCTACAGGAAGCGCTGCCTGAGGAAAGCGGGGAGGATCATCAAGGACTCCAGTCACCCCAGCCATAAACTGTTCAGACTACTTCCATCAGGAAGGAGGTTCTGCAGCATCCGGTCCTGAACCAGCAGACTGAGAGACAGCTTCTTCCACCAGGCCATCAGACTGCTGAACACTTCATAGACACCTCAGCTTCACTACTGGAACTTCAACATTATGCACTCCATACTGTACAGTAATGCCACTGTTTTGCACATGTCTCAACTCTGTATATTTTTATATATTTTATTTATTGTTTACTCTATTTAATTTGTAAAATATGTGTATATACACACACACACACACACACACACACGTAGAAAAACATTTAGTATACACATCCAGAAATGCATATACTATTATATATTGTACATATATTTATTAGTTCAGATGTAGCCATTCTTGTATTTTGCTTGTTTACGTTATTGTATTTTGCACAACTCTGTTGCTTGTGAAGCTCGCACACAAGAATTTCACTCACATGTGCTGTACCAATGTACCTGCACATGTGATGTGACAATAAAAGTGATTTGATTTGTCTATATTTAACACTCTGTCAGAGATGTATAACGTTAAATATGATCCTTCTGCTCTAACGGCTATCTTTGGGATGATACCTCAAGACATCACTTTGCCAAAATGCTATTCGAATTCTATTGCCTTTGCTTCACTTATCGCAAGGCGCCTTATACTTTTAAGATGGAAGCAGGAAGCTCCTCCCACACATGAACAGTGGCTTGCAGAGCTCATGAGGTTTTTACATTTAGAAAAGATGAGATATACATTGGCAGGTTCAACCACCAAATTTCTTAAGGCATGGCAGCCATTCCTGATGTACATGGAAACATTTAAAATGACCACCTTGTCATCACCAGATGCCATATCTCTATATCACTATCATAGTTAACTGTACACTGAATGTCCCTTATACATTTTATTTTTATATTTGTTTGTTGTTGGGGTTTTTTTTGTTGTTTTGCAGGGGTTTCTTTGGTTTGTTTGTTTTCCTTCTCCATTTCTGTTATTTTTTGGGATATTGTAAATACTGAGCAGCAAACTACTGTATGTTCAATGTTTTGTTATTAACATGCTGCTGTGACTGAAAATAAAATTTATAATAAAAAAATAAAAAATAAATTTTTTTTTTTTTTTAAAAGCACACAGAAACTGGGGCAAACTGACAGGAAAAGGTCTGGCAGACCCAAAGCCACCACTGAACCAGAGGACAAGTTTCTGTGTGATAAGCAGCTCACAGGACAACAGCTTCAAGCACAGCTTAATAGTGGTGGTAGTAAGCAAGTCTGAGTTTCAAAGACAAGACTTTGAGCTGCAGATTTGACAGGATGAGTTGCAGCAATAAAGGCATTGCTAAGATGTCAGAATAAGGCAAGAAGGCTTTCCTGGGCCATTAAACACCATCATTGGACTACTGAAGTCTGGAAGAAGGTATTACAGACTGATTAATCAAAATCTAAAATCTTTGGTTCATCACGCAGGATCTTTGTATGCCGCTAAGTAGGCGAGAGGATGGTTCCACAGTGTGTGGCATCAACTGTCAAACATGGAGGAGGAAGTGTGACAGTCTGGGGCTGTTTTGCTGGATCCAGGGTCACTGACTTGTACAGAGTGGGAGGCTCCCTGAACCAAAATGGCTACCACAGCATTGCAATACCCTCTGATATGTGCCTAGTTGGTCAGGGGTTCATTCTACAGCAAGATAACAACCCAAAGCATAAGTACATGCTATGCCAGAACTATCTCAGGAAAAAAGAACGAGATGGTGAGCTTGAAAACATGAAGTGGCCAGCACAGTCTCCAGACTTAAACCCATCGAGCTGGTTTGGGGTGAACTGGACAGAACAGTGAAAGCAAAGCAACCTACAAGTGCCACACATTTATATGAACTTATGTAAGAGATATGGGAAGAACTTTCTGAAGAATATTTAATGTACATTGTAGAAAGAATGCCATGAGTGTGACCGGTAGTGTATACACACACACACACACACACACACACACACACACACGCAGTTGGCAGTGTAGTGTCCAAGGTGACATGGTTGAAGTCACCTGAGATAGCAATAAAGGCACTCGGGTGCTTAGTCTGTAACCGGGCTATGGCGGAGTGGGCAATGTCACATGCAGCTGTGGGGTTAGCAGAAGGAGGAGCATAAACCGCCAACAAGATTACATGAGTAAATCCCAACAGTGCACCGTTCAGTGTCCGGGCAACAAATCTGCTCTTTCATTGTTATGTGAGCAGGGTTATACCACTAGTTATTAACAAGAACGGCAAGCCCTCCTTTCTGCTCACCACTGGCTGCACTGTCCCTGTCGGCCTGAACAGCTGCTCCAGACCTTCTGCAGATGTGTTGTGATCAGGCATATCCTGATGACAGACATGTTTTGTACCTCTTTCTCTGTTTAGGCCTCTGCTATCTCGCCGTCTCCCTCCTTCTCTTCTTCTGTCCTCCACCTCTGCATCCATGGTGTATTTTTCTCCAGATTTCAGCCGGTATATCCATGGTTCTGGCTGGTTAGCTGGCTGGCATCAGGGTGATCAGCTGATCTCTGGAGTAAACAAAGTGTGCGGTGTGTAGCTGCTGCGCCACGGTCCCATTCCTCAATGAAAGTAACAGTTCCACGGTAACAAGGAGAACCAAAACGAGCTCGATCCACATTTTTGAAAAGAAAGATATTAAAACAAACTCTCTAAAATACTAAGTAAAAAACTAAGAAAAAAAGCAAGAAAAGTAAAAGTAAAGAGAAAAAAACAGGATCAACTGAAAAAACAGGCTGCATGTGAGTTGATCCATGTGTGCTTCTGATTACATAGTAAAGCATAAAATTATTTAAATCAAACTAATTTTTCAGCATCATACACAGGATGTTTCTAATTTAAGAGGAAAAAATGGAAGAAAACATTTTAATTTTAGCAGCATTGTGCAGATGACAGAAAGGATTCAATCACAGTCAGTTAACGAGCACACTGAAGGGTATATCCTGGTTACAAATGACTTCAAGATTCCTCACAATGTCATTATATACAGAGGCCAAGGCAATGCCATTCAGAGTAGGTACCTGCTTAGAAACCATGTTTCTAAGACTTTTAGAAACAAGTTTTGTCTGAATTCAGAAAAAAGGAAATCAGAGGTCATCAGACCTTTAGTACTACTTCCAGCAGAGAACCTCATGGAAAAGGAAAACTATAAATCTCTGTGTGTAAAGAAAACTCCCCGCATGAGAAATCTTTAGAGGAATTACTTTAGGTAGGAAATACCCTCAAAACTAACTCCTGTAAGTAACAGCAGTTATTCAAGTTGCTGTTCTTAATGATATCTGTGTCCTGAGCCACAGCGGTACACATAAACGGGGTAGGTTGCATCAGGAAGGCCATCTGGTGTAAAATCTTTGCCAGATCAAACATGCAGCTCATCAAGAATAAGATTTTGTTACTGGATCGGTCAGGCACAAGTTAACAACTATTCAGTCAACCAATTCTTTCCATTCTGGTTGCTTCCATTAAAAATCTTCAACATCTTCAGCTCTGCTATTTCCAAGTCAGCCTCTCGTCTTTTTGTTAGTGCCACCGTCTCCAAATCATAAATCATGGCATGTTTCACTATTATTTTATCAACCTTCCCTTTCACTGCTATCCTTCTGTCAAAGATCACCTCTAATATATGCCTTCAACCACTGCCTACACTCTCTTCTTCGCCTCTCTTGTGCACTGTCCATTGCTTTGGATAATTGACCCCAGATACTTAAACTTGTCCACCTTCACTACCTCTACTTACATCTTTACTACACCTTCTCATTCACACATATGTGTTCTTCTCACTTTTAGGACTGTATAAAACAATCTGGTTAAAAAGTCCACCGGCCTTTCTCCTAAACATTTCCATACCTCCAAACCTGAACCAAGTGTCTTTCCACTCTACATCCTCTTGATTGTCGTCCTCATTTCCTCCTTACTAATCCTCTGCACTTCCTGGTTCTTTAATGTCCAGCCTGACATTTTTTGAAGGGCGCATTTGAAGATCGATTAAGCCACATCGAGGCAACATAAGCTGTAAAATTCCAAATGCAGTCTAAACAGTCTAAACAAAGCTATCAAGGAATAACATTTCACAAGTTATGTTACATATGTGACAATAGTGAAACAGGCCCCATTGTTTAGGTTTTAAAGCTTTACTTTAAAACCTAAACAATACGAAAACTGACTTTAATATTTCAGAGTTTGTTGCAATTTTATGCGTAATTAATATAATAATATTTCCTATTTTTCATTTACATGAATATCACTTTTAACGTCCTTGACTAAAGCAGTTTGATACCAAAGTCTGTTTGGCAGTATGAAGCCAGTCAAGTGTTCCCATAACTGTCAAAACATTGCCTAATTCAAAGCAACTCAGACAAAATAACTGATTTTTTTCCAATCAATAAGGTTGAATGTGAATGCACCATGCCAGCAGATTTGTTGTCTGTGTGCACTTTCTATAACATTTCCATGAAAACTTTACAACAAATAAAAAAGCAAGCACAAAGGCACAGAAAAATCTCTTTTAAATGGGGTCTTTAGTGGTTACTAAGATCAATTCAGTGAGTTGGAAGCTGACATATTTTCTCTGATACTCACAAAGAGCTCATCAAGAGCTTTCAAATGATACGAGAAACTGAATTTTCCCAGCAAATGTCACTCAAACCCTCTGAATGAAATTACAGCTGAAAACAAATCAGACGGGGCACAGGTTGGCAAGAAGCCAAACTCAAAATGTGCCGAGCTGAGAGAAACACAACACAAAGCGGTGTTTGGTTTGGTAGCACTCAAGGCAGAGTGTTGAGTGACAGCTTGTCGGGGCTTAGATGTATTGTTGCTGCTAAATGAAGCAAGTGCAATGGAGGCGAGGCTGCTGTCAATGCTTCTCTGGGGTTGGGGATGGTGATGGGGAGATGTATCCCTGTAGACTTAAGTTTGTGTGTTTGCTTTCAGTTTGGCTCAAGTGAAAACAATAAGTACTACATCTGCCTGCGGGATCCAACTAACCCTCTGGCTCTTTAGTGATGATGTCAGTTGACAAGAGTTGTCATGAGTCGAGCTTGCTGAGCGGCATGGCAGAGCACTGGGTGTAGATGCCACTTCACCTTACATTTGTAGAAAGGAGATGAGGCCGAGTGGCATGTGATTCTGTTTGTCACCTACCTCCTCTCCTATTTACGTCTGTGTAGATGGAGAGGATTGTTGTTTAAAGGGTTGGGGGAGGTAAAAGCTGCTGTCACATCCTGTGTTGCTGCGGTGTAGATGGCTCTGAGCAGAAGAGATCTCAACTGACAGGTGACTCCCGCTGGCTCTGATAATGCTCCTTTAAACTCGATCCTGATTCAAATCCATCTCATCAAACTTACGCAAACCTTCAAACAAGTCATCTCAGAGTTCCTTTTGAAGCCGGCTAAAGTTTGACTGTTTTATCAAACACACAGCACAAGTTATTGATTTAAAGGTCAGACACAATTGATTATGTTGTATTTTACAAAATTTGTGTAGTGTAGTGACACTTTGGCTCCCATTATCATAAGGGACAGGGCCTGTAAATAAACACTTCCACGAGGAACTTAGCTACAACTGGGAGGATTAGAGATGCTGTAGCTTAGACACTTGCTTCTTTGCTTTTTTGATGCAGGAAACCGCTTTATTCCAAAGATGCAACCATTAGCCCCACAATGTTCACCAAATTTAGATGGATCCAATTTGATTCTGTCATAGCAGACAAGGTACAGCTTCCTGACACTGCATATCAGGAAGATGTTTGCACTGTTATTGTTGTAAATTGTGAAAAACGTGCAATATTTGCTCACATCTCTTAAGACTAAAAGGTTATTATAAAGGCATTAACATATAACTGAACACTACTGTTTAATCCTGTAAGTTATAATACTGTTTTATAGTTTCTTCACAAAGGCTGCAAAGCAGGAAAATCAAACCTTACAAAATTGCTTTGTTGTTTTTCATTACTTAAAAAAATAAAACACAGTCATAGTGTCATTTAAGCCACTAAAATAGAGACATAAGCTGCAAACATGTTTTCAATTTGCCATAAAAATGAAAAAAGCCACTAAAACAATAAAACGATAAAACGATAAGACATGAGAAAATAACTTTTAGTTTGGAATTAAATTGTGAGAAGAAATAGGTTAATGGCCGACCCTTCAGAATAAATTATCATTCATAAAGGAGAGAAAAACTAGCTGTTAACAAGAACTGTTAAATCACAACTGAGGTGGAGCTACTATACAAAAATGAAACAAGGAAAAGTATATAAAGAGTGTTCTGGAAGTAAAGCTGAAGGTGTGATGTTGACTGTTGTCAGCGCATTAGCCCCACAAGTGGGATTAGTGGTAGAAAGTATTCCTGGTGGAAAGAGTGATGATTGGACAGACTTCAGTGGACATGTAGGTGAAGCGAACACAGGTGATGATTAGGTCTTGGGTTGGTATGGTGTTAAGGTGAGGAATGTGGAGGCAGATGAATTTTGCGAAAAGAACAGAAATGGCTGTGGTAGTGAGGGAAACTGCCAAGAAGATATGTAGTGTATGCTGTGGACGGAGGATAGAAGACAAAGCAAAGCTAAAGTGGGATAGTCGAAGAGATGAAGAAAGTAGACAAGCTGTTTATTGAGTTGAGCATAAGGTTGAACATAAAGAAAGGAGTAAAGATGGAACTGTACTAACAAGAGAAGAGACTGTGCTGAGAAGATGGAAGGAGTACTTTGATGGGGGAGATGAATGAAGAGAATAAGAGAGAGAGCAGGATTGATGGAGAAAAAAACAGGACGAAGAGGGTAAGTAAGGTGAAAGTAAGGGCAGCTATGAAGAGAATGAAAAGTGGAAAACCACTGAGAATATTTATGAATGCAATTAAGTAGGACTGAACTGAATGCTAGGGTGAGATGGAGGCAGCTGATCCACTGTGGTGAACCCTAAAAGGACTATGTGAAAGAACAAGAAGAAAGATTAGTGCAAAGCAAAAGAGTACGACTGCTTTAAGAAGTCGTGAAATATATATTTATATAGTTTTTCAGAGATAAGAGTCACAAAGTGCCTTACAAAAGCTAATATAGAAAGGTATAATTAAACGGGAATACAATTTTTATAATTAGGAAATTAAAAAGTAAAAGAAGCAGAAATAAAGCCAATATAAAAGAATAAGGGATAAATACAGAAACATGAATAAAAATGACCAAAACTGAGGTGCCTTTAACAATACGTAGAGGAAAAAACAGCAGCGTCTGTGATTTTAGCAAACAATTAAGAGAAAAAAAAAAAGGATTTTTGTTTATATTCAACTACTGAAGCTCTCTAACAACCATAAGGAATTGTGACTCTGGTTCATCAGGAGCAAAGATAAACACTGTGATATCATAAAACACACACACAAAAGTTCACAAAGGGTGTTAGGGGTGGATGTGCAGCTCGAGTTTGCTACCCACACACAGTGCTGGCATTGGTATACTTTAATCCCTGCAGTCCCAAAACCTAACATCTTAGCAAGCACCAGACTACTTTACATGGAATTATCTATTCCATATAAATATTTGACATATCTGAAATTCCCAAATGGAAATCTTGAAGAACTGTAAGCTAAAATGTATGTTAGAGATTTGATTTTAAAGTTAACATCTTCTAGTTTCCTAAACTATGCTTATTTACCATGTGGATAAAATAAAACCTAGCCCTAACAATAGCACTAAGTGATTTGCCACCAAGCGAGTGGATGTTAAGTGATCAACATTTGTTACCATCTATGCTCTTATTTAGACCTTTTCATTCTGTAGAAATGAGACAAAGATCTCCATGCCTGTGGAGTGCAGTTACTCTAATGATTCCTAACTACCTGTTTCCGTGGACGTGGGAGGCGCAGAAGGCATAGCTGTAGTGTAGCAGCATTGGGTCGACGAGAGCATTGTTCTCCGAATAATCCATCAGCTCCTTCAGGTAGCTCAGATGGCGGTGGCAGCCTCGAACACCATACCGAGCACAGTACTCATCCAGGACAAACACCTGACCAGGACTGAACCAGCCCTAAAGATAAAATACATGCACACCAGACAGATAAGTTAAAACAAACCAACAAAGATTGGCTAATAAAGCGTCAGACCTTAGTGACGTGTACGGGTTATTTAGACTAATTTTGCCTTCTTTTTTGGAGAACTTCCACAGATTAAACATTTCTTTCAAGCCACTCATCTTATCAAACTTAAAATCCGCTAGATAAAGTTTAAAGTATAGTTTAAAATTATATTGAAACGATTTTCAAAATCAAGACGGGGGGGGGGGCAGTTGTGGTGTCTGATGAGGACTCATATGATGCCTCTGCTACTTCAGGTTTACCTGCAGTTTTTCACAAACCTGTCCATGCCTTACTATCAGCATAGAACAATGCATTAGTTTTATTTTTCCTCCTTGCACCTCCCTTTATAAAACTTTTTAAATTAATCTATAGACTTTATTATCATTTCAGTGCTTTTCAATCGTAAAACAATAAATTGATGTTACATTTTTGTAAATATTCTTTGTTTATCAAACATATGAGTGTTGGGATCCTTATAGCCAAAATGCATGACTAATAAAAGATAATTTATGTGAATGATTTTATTGTTTTAAGAAAGATAAACCTAGGACTTGAGAGAAAACACAGTTTGTTCCAAAGTTTAGACATGGCTGAACATCCTCTTCACAAATTCCTGTAACTGTGGGAGATGCAAAACAAAATGCCACAATTAGGCACTACAAACTCAAAAATACTACAATTAAGAACCAGTCCAAAGGTTAACTCTTCTATTATTAATTCTCTGCTAGAATTTAAAAAGATAAAAAGCAGGAAAAAGGTGTGGAACAACTGGAACATCTTGAGATGTTCATTAGCTCAGTCATCTCGCACATAATCACTAAATTAGGCATGAAGCTTACAACAGTAATTAGGATTCCTAACAGAAGGAACATTAACAAATTAGCGCCTCTAGTGAGCTGACAGTCCCCCCCCCAAAACACACACACACACACACACACACACACACACACACACACAGCTCTTCACCAGGCAACAAGCAACTCAGGAGAGAAGACAACCAGGAGAGAAACAGTTTCACCTTCAACACAGGTTGCGTCTGTACTGGATTACCTGTCATTTGAAAGTCAAAAGAGTCCGTTTGTATAGCAAAATGACAGTGGGTAGATCAAATGTTTCTTTTAATAAAATAAAGTGATATTGTCTAAAATTCAAATACATGAAATTGTAAAGTGAAGGTTGTTCTTTTGTTTGATTGTGCTTCTGTGAAATAGTTTTTCTTCCAGCTCAGCCACTTTAGGATACAAAATGTTACAGAAATGTCATGACTTTATACTTTGATTTCAAAGACTCTTTGAAAAACTAGGCGAGAGATCACTGGTTGAAATACACTGAATCTTTTGTGAATTAAGAATAAATAGCATTCGTGCCTTGATGATTCTGTAACTCACTTGGGAAGAAAACTTTTTTCAATGTTCATTTGTTCATTTAAAAAAAAAAAAGGTTCCAGTCTGTGTAGAGTTTGCGTATTTGCATATTGTTGTGATTAAGCCGAAAGAGGCAAAGATTTATGCTGACATTCAGTGTTAAGACGTGACTGATATTGAAAGAAAAATCAAGTAAAATGAGAAAAGGCAGAAATGAATGGTCTTTCCAAATAGAGCAGGGCGATATGGCCATAAATATTTATCACGATATATATTTGAAAATTTGCGATAACGATATATATATATAATAATATAACGATATATAATTGATGCGAGACAAAATACAACTCCACAACATTGCTAGCGCAAAAAGACAACCTTCCATTTATTTTCACTTAAACAAGAAGCTGGTTTTTATGTGTATTAAAGCTATATAAAAATTTAACAGTGCAAATGCAAATTCCTTGCTGAAAGTTTAACCAAAAGGCATTTCCAGTAGAAATGGGCTGACATATCCTGAGCATAACCATGTTTAATATCCACTGAAGTTAAAAAGAGGTGCTTTGCAACATTAAACTGCAGTGTGCAGTACGTATTTTTTGGACCATAAGGTGCACGGGATTATAAGGCACATTAAGCGAAACAAAGCAGTCAGATAAATCAAACTTTATTAAACTCATTCTTCTTGCTTCCTCCACTTCTGTACCATTGATTCATTAATGTTGAATTCTCTGGCAGCTGCTCTATTCCCATGTTGTTGCAGTATATTAATGACTAACCTCGTATTGTGGATGGATTATCTCAGTTGTTCTCCTGACTGAAGTTTGGTCCGTTTACAGCATCCTGCCATGCGATTGCATTTGTCTCTAACCATGAAGAACCTTAACGTTAACTTTTATAAGTGGAAAAGTGTTAGTGTTCGTCCTCCAGCTTCACTGTGTATGTTATGCTAACATAGCTGTGTCGCTAGCGATCACGTAGCACATCATTATATACCAGCTAGCCCAACTTCAGTAACCCTACAAACGTCACTGCTGTTTAGTTTCCTGTCTTCATTTATGTTGGAAGTGATAGCAGAGCTGTACGTTTGAATTTTTTCAGAAATCTCTCAGTCAGAACATGCAATATCATGCTTAGGTAACTAGCAAAACTAGCGAGCTAACTCCCGCTAGCTTCCTGCTCACTTCTAACTCCGTTAAATGTAATAACTTTTGTTTTCATAGATGCCTGGAAGTTAAACTTCATAGTTACACCTGCTAAAGCAGCAATGCTGATCGTTTTATTAAAGATGAAAGAATTTAGACAGTTTTTAACTCTCAGTGATGCTGCAGTGTTCGTTTGACCTGAAGCATACGGAGTTACCCAGATTACTCCCAGATTTAAGAGCATCTTAGTCCGACAAATACGACAATAACGACGGCCGCTTGCATGACTGCTCCCCTACCCATCTCTCAAACACCATCTCAAGGGGGGATGAGTCGGACTACAGAGATGAGGTTAACAGACTGACTGAGTGGTGTTCAGTTAACAACCTCCAACTGATCACCATGAAAACTAAAGAACTTATCTTGGACTTCAGGAAGGGCAGAGCAGACCCGGCCCCACTTTACATTCACGGGAACTGTGTGGAGAGGGTACGCTCCATGAGGTTTCTGGGCGTGCAGACCTCTGATGACCTCTCCTGGACTGCAAATACCACGGCAGTGGTAAAAAAGGCCCAGCAGCGTCTCCACTTTCTGAGAGTGCTCAGGAGGAACAACCTGGAGGAGAGGCTGCTGGTGACATTTTACAGAGCCACCATAGAGAGCATCCTAACGTACGGCATAACAACATGGTATGCAGGGTGCTCAGCTGCGGACAGGAAAGTACTGCAGAGGGTCATCAACACAGCCCAGAAGATCACTGGCTGCTCTCTGGCCAGCCTGGAGGTCATTGCAAACTCTCGGTACCTCAGCAGAGCTGGCAATATCATCAAGGACCACTCTCACCCCAGCAATCAACAGTTTGAACTATTACTGTCAGGCCGACGGTACAGGTCACATAAAACCAGGACAAACAGATTCAGGGATAGCTTCTTTCCCAGAGCTATCACCGTAGTAAATAAGCACAAAAACAATTGAACCTGCTTAGCTATACCATACCGTCACTGCCATTATATCATGCTGCTATTCATACTGTCATTATATTAATGCTGCTATGCTGTATATATCTTACTTACTATTGTTTGAATACTTGTGATTGTTTTATTGTACTTTTTATATTTTACATTATATTTATTATTGAATCTTGCACCAAGGGAGTGGCACTCCAATTTCGTTGTACTCTGTACAATGACAATAAAGGCAATTCTATTCTATTCTATTCTATGTTCTGCAAAAAAATGTGCTTTGTTGTGTATCTGACGGACAAACACCAAACCAGTTCCACATCACTGAAGTTGCACCATTTTCACAAACCAATTCTGGTTCATCTGTTTCACTCAACAATCGGCCATGTGCGTATGAAAACAAAGGCACTGCGCATGCGCGTTTTACTCATATTCTATCGCGATATTTTATTTTCCTATCGTTGCCTAACATTATACTGGTATTACCGTGAACGGTATAATATGGCCCAGCCCTATTTCCAAAGACATTTTATACTGAAACTTGTTATATTCAAAGATAACACAGTCAAAAAGGTATGTATGGTAGTACACAAACTTCAACCGCTCCAGAACGTTTGGCCACCACACGCAGCCATTTATTTGTCAAGTCTCTGGAAAAGAGTTCAAAGAATACACAGTGTGTAAGTGGGTGCTTGGTCTCTAAGGTTGAACCCACTAGGCAGTACCTTCAACAAGGCCAAACAGAGTACTTTCAGGAGGGAAGCGCTGATCCAATTTGTCTGATCCATTCATTTCAGTTCTATATTTTTCCTGTTTATGTCACCATGCAACAGCTGCAGCTAAGTAGCATGAAGGATGCTTAAGGGTCAGCAGTTTGGATATACTACACCAACAGCTTCTACATGTTTTTATCTTATACCTGGTATGGAATTAGAGTAGTGAGAATGAATATGAGGTAACCTCTCCTGCTAGGTGCTAGATGTGAGAATGGGCAACTTCTACTCCACTACTACTCACAGTGAGCCTCCTAAAAGTATTGGTTGAATTTGAAAATTCACTATGAACACCATTCAATTCATAAACCACAAAAAAGAGGGTTTTTTTTTTTTTTTACATCTTTCCAAAAGAAGATGCAAGAAATTATTTATGTTGACTTAAAAAAAATCTGCTTGAAAGATCATTTAAGGATTTGAAATGAAAACTACTTCCAGTTTTTTTATTTAGAGTCTAAGTGACATGCTGTTTCTTGTCAGGTTTAACTGGACCTGACAGAGCCCCCTCACCCCCAACCCACCCACCCAAACTCTCAGTTTGTTTGTCACTTCTTCAATTTCTTCATTTTTCTTTCCGTCTGTGGACTTGAGCTATTAATATCGCACCACGGAAGGAGAGAGAGAGGGTCTTGTCGGCAGGCGTTAAGCGACAAGATGTTCCTCTGTGACAAACAGATGGCACACTCCAGTCTTGGCACTAACAGCTCAATTAGCAGCTAACGAGCCGACTGCCTTGTTAGCTCCATCAGCCGTGGCTGCCTATCTCCATGTCAGAGCGCCAACGTCCGCCACCCCCTCTGAGGGATGACATGACCCATGAGGAGTCAAAGCAGTGTGGCAGCTCTGAAGTAGCGAACAGCTTGGCTTTTCATCACCTTACTACAGATGGAAAGCTGAGAGTAAAATGCTAAGGATTTTTTACCTCAGGGTCTTGCTGACTTCTTTTTGGCCAGTTAGGCCATTTTTTAATCCAAGAATTCTTCTGACCCCACCAGACAAGAGTAGTCACTTCATCATGCAGATTTACATGGCATATGTAGAATTACATGCTCTACATATTCTTCATCAAAAATATCACTGTCTTTGTCTCACTGGGAATCCAAAACAAAGGCAAGACATGGCTGGTATTTAAGCACTACTGTTTAGTTTCTGTAACCTGTAGATATGCTTGCGTATGCCTATCAACAGCAAAGTGAAGCTGAAATGACAGCAGCTCAGCCAAACAGACCCAATAGAAGGTCTACAAGAAAAAACAAGAAGAGTTTACACACTGAATTTATTAGTTTTAGTGATTCTTCTCACAATTACTGACATGTTACTTGAGGCCTGTACCACAAAGTTGGTTCAGCATACCCATGGTATCATTAGTCAATCTGGATTCACTTACCCTAACAGTGGCAAGCGGTCACATGAAGCTAGCTATCAACTCACTAAGTTTCCCCAGGGTTTCCCTTGTACATTCACATAAAATGGGTGACGTTAGCAGAAATGACTAATCACAATTATGAATAAATGTACTGGCATTAGAGTGACTGATTTTACAAAGGAAGATGAAACTATACTATGGGGAAAAATCTGAAGAGGTTAAACAAGTAATACGACCAGCAAGGTAACTGCCAGAGACCAAGCAGCTGAGTGTGAGAGGTAAAGAGAAAAGCACTGTAGAGTAACATAGCATTAAAAGTTTGCACTTTAAGGGGTTTGGTCAGTAAGACTGGAAAACAGCTACTATATTAATCAAGTTTAGTCTATCTGAAGCCTGGAAAGAAAGCCAACAAAAATACAGACTAAGTTAACTGCCTTATCAATGTGACAATGCTATCATTCAGACATCTGATAGATTTTTAATCAAAGATTTCATTAAATTAATGTTTAAAGGACAGTTTTAGTTTTTATTCTCTCAGCTGCACGCTCAGTGGTGTTTAATAGTTTGACAGTAAAGAATAAATATAAACAGAACACAGGTTTAGTCTATGTGGAAGTTTGATACAAGGTCAGCATGTACAGTGTAGGTATACTGCTTTAAGATCATATATTATTGCTTACAGAACACTAAAATTGTTCCTGGGTGAGAGAGGACAAAGAGCGATTCTGACAGGGAAAAAAAATAATAGTGGAAAAATTTAAGGAATCCACGTCTCCCTGCCTGAGACAGAATCACCTGGTGCCTTAACCAACTAGCTATAGTCAGGCTCACCACAGTACACAGTCTGCAACCAGTTTCCTGGAGAGGTGTTGGACTCTGTTAAACTCAGGATTTGCCCTAGGTGAGAGGGGGCAGGCAGGGGTAGGTATACTTGTACGCTACATGCACATTGGGGTTTTCCTTGGTGGGCTGTTTTACCTGCGCCTCCGGGTCAGGAAATGGGTCCCTAATGTTGTTTGTGCCTATATGCGCAAGTACCCAGACTTCATAGAGTCACTGATGGAAAAGCTTGGGTGAAGTTAGACATTCCACCGCATCTCTCGAGGTTTAAAAAGTGTCCGCTTCCTCACACATAATTAATGGCAGATTTAATGCAACATTAACTCAAGCTGAATTTCTGAGAGGACTGAAAATTATAAGAGTATTTTGGGCCAATGTTCACGAACTGCCTGTAATATTGTTTCCTGTTTCTACTTGATATCTCAGTTTGTGTGCTATCAGTGACACAGCTGATATCCACAAACTAAAAGAAAAGTTTAATTTTAAATCTTAAAAAAAAGCAAAGCTACATCTTTATGTGCTGAAATCAAATGATGGCATCTGGCTGTCAGGATCTGGGCAGACTGTGTGTGTTTTTGTGTCTTCTGCTGCAGGTGATTTGGTGTGCAGACACCCTGGGGTCTGAGTACTAATTTCTGGAAATCACTTAGGGGAGCGTTTTTCCACACACACATAAAGATTTGGTCACTTTTATAGCAAGAACAAATCCAGACCTGGGCGCAGGTCCCCCGCCCCCCACCCTAGAACAGGTCACATAATGTTGCTCCTGAAGCATTCATGTTGACAGCCAACTTTGGAGTATGTCCTGTGGTGGCTTTAGTTCAGGTGGTAGAGCAGGTCACCTACTAATCGGAAAGTTGGTGGTTTGTGATCCCCATCTTCTCTAGTCTGCATGCCAAATATCCTTGGGCAAGATATTAACCCCAACTTCCTTTTTGATGGCTGTGAGTCACACACTATGAATGTTAGATAGAAAGCACTTACATAGAACGAGGACAGAAAAAAGTGCTTGTGTCAGTGGTGAATGAGGCAAGTTGTGTAAAGCGCTTTGAGTGCTCAGAGTAGTAAAGCTATATGTAAGAACCAGTCCATTTAAGATTTTTCCATTATGTGCAAGCAGTAAGTCAGGAACACAACCATCTGCCAGTTAGCTCAAGTCATCCTTGGTCCCAGATTCACCATAGCTGTACATTTCATGCCACTACCCAAGCTACCCTCAGCATTTTAAACAGCTAAAAGGTTAACCAAGCATGTGTTCAGTTTCTATGGCAACCCTAGTGACATTTTTGATATTGTGATTTTTTTTTTTCAAGCAGTCAGGTTACAAAGTATTCTAAATTATTCTTAATGAGGAATTAGGCAAAAATTTACATGTGCAGTACTCCATACAGTTTACATCCTTTTAGAGAAATATTATGCAGAATTAATATTCACTTTAGTTCAGTTCAATTCAGTTCATGTCAAATCACAAAAACAATTGCCCTAACAATCATATGACCCCCTATGAGCAAGTGCTTTCGTGACAGTAGGAAGGAAAAACTTCCTTTTAACAGGAATAAACCTCCAGCAGAACCAGGCTCGGGAGGGACGGCCATCTGCCACAATAAGTTGGGAGTTATGGGAGGAAGTCAGGACAAAGACATGATGTGGAAGAGAGCCACTGATTAATAATAACAAATGATTAAATGCAGAATAGTGTATAAACCCACTTTCTGGAAATAAAAGATTGACATAATGACTATTACCTACACATTACAAATCCTTATGATAATATTTTTGATGCTGACATTTTTGGGGGGTTTTTTATAACCAAAAGTGAACACTTAGAATTCTACGCTCAAGTCTCGAAGTTACCAGCTAATGCTAACTAGCTTTGGTAGCAAGCTATATTCATAGACTTTACAAGGTACAGTGCACAGAGACACATACCTGATTGGTAAATGGACTGGTTCTTATATGGCACTTTTCTACTTTAACTGAGCACTGAAAGCGGCTTTATACATCTTCCCTCATTCACCCATTCTCAAGAATTTTTTCCAGGCTTTTCTTATGTAAGTGTTTTCAATCTAACATTCACACACATTCAAAATTCATTTGTTTGCAACTACAAGCAGAACTGAATCTGACTTTTTCCCCTCAGTTGAGGCTCCCTCTTCCCAGTTTCACATTTGCCAAGCTTGCCACATCCTTAATAAAAAATAATCTCACCATCTCCAGGTCTGCCTTCTGGGTCCAACTTTAACCTCCCTGACATTATCAATTTGTTAGTCAAAGAGAATGAGCTGGAAAGAATATGCAACAGATCCGGGTTATTAAAATAAATGGAAATGTACTAACAACTGAAAAGAATATGTTGAGAAGTTGGAAGGAGTACTTTTAACAAGGTTATGAAATAAACAGAGAGAGAAAAGAACCAATGGAAAACAGCAAATCATGAAGGATTAGTAAATAGGAACTGAGGGCAGCTGTGAAGAGAATGAAATTGGAAGGCAGTTAGTCCAGATGACATACCCATGGAGAAGATAAGCAGAGACAAGCCTTCCACCAAAGACTAGTTTATCCAAAATGCTCATGCGCCTGAAAGGAGAAGTCTCAAAAAAAATCTACCTGTAATAAGTTGAGCTCTGTTCTGTGAAGATTGACTTGCCTATTTTGAGAGTCACTGCCCCCAGCGCTCCCATCCTATTAATGTATCCCCTTGCGCTGATGGTTACATAGTAGCATTCCAAAAGTGCCTCATTTTCATGTCTTGCTCACCGATGCCATCTTGTTCTATTAGCACACTTCTCATCAGGGTGTCCTGGTTCCTCAACACTTGATGTCAACCTTGTTAATCTGGGCACCATTCGAGTTGGTATGGCTTCATATTTATGTCTCTTGCTCATGTCTGAGGTGGGCTTGGCAGCAGTGCTTAGTGACATGCTTGTCTTCAAGGTGAACAGCCACAAGTAACAGTATCCTCATGGAGGATGAGACCATAGAAAGGTGCAATAAAGAAGTTGCCTAAGAAGTACAGCAAGCTGCTCATACTTCTAGCCTTGGAAACTGCCAAGAAAAGACTCACAGCACTGGCCAGCCACTTGAAGAGGTATACCAGAGAGATAGAAGGCAAGAGGGTAAGCCAGCTCTACTCCATGTAACCATCTAAGGTATACTCCCAGTGGCAGGGGAACAGTATGAGAAAAGCACCATCAAAGCTAGAGATGGATCAATACTGGAAGAGCATATGGGAAGGATGAAATGCATAACCATCACAGACATCCAAGAATGGGTCTCCAGTATGAAGAGTTGGGGTTGGACAACCTTAGGCCCTGACATGATTCACGCTTACTGGCTGAAGAAGCTGACTGCATTCCATGAGCATCTGGCAGCACCACTGAACCAGATGCTAGTCGACGAGAGACAATCGTAATACCTAACTGAAGGCTGGACACTCCTTATCCCAGAAGGGACCAGTCCCATCCAACTACCGGTGAATAAACTGCCTCAGTACCACATGGAAGCTCCTATCAGGCATCATAGCAGCTAAGATGAACAGGAACGTGATTCAATACATGAGCGGAGCACATAAAAGGAATTGGCAGAGGAGCAAAACACCAGCTACTGGTAGACAGAGCAGTCGCTCAAGACTGCAAGACCAGATTGACCAATGTGTGCACTGCCTGGATTGTCTAATAGAAGGCCTTTGACTTGATGCCCCACACCTGGATCCTGAAATGCCTGGAACTGTACAAGATCAACAGCACCCTAAGAGCCTTCATCCGGAACTTAATCAGGATGTGGTGTACAGCACTCACCCTTAACCCTCCTGCCATCCTTTAAAAAACTCACACCCATCACCCTAGGGACCATTCTCAGCCACGCCATAAAAAGACCATATATCCATATTTTATTCCACTTTAAATTAGCCAACCTTGTAAAACTACTTCTCCCTGAAATATTCATGTAAAGTTTTAATTATATTTTCGTTGTTTTAACCCTTCAAATCCCAGTGTTATTACATGAGCGCCCTGTGTTATAAGCCCCAAAAACCAAAAAACGAAACTAAATATTTCCACAAAAAACCAGTTGAAGTAATATGTGATTGTCATTATAAGTAGGCCTTTAGATGGACCAAAGATTGGCACCAACATACATTTTGACCTGCCATTATTTTTTTGCATTTTTTTTGCAATTTAAAAATTAAAACTTCAAGGCCCTGAGTCTTCATTGACATCCAAGAAAAGAAGAAAAAATAAAATCATATGATGATAATTTGGGGTTGAAAAATAGCGTTTATAATGGAAGTCAATGGGCAGAAAATGGTCCCCAGGGTGATGGGTGTGGGGATTTCTGCTGCTCAGCCATTTTAGGCTGATTTAAGGAATTCACACTGGAATATTAACATTGACAGGTAAAAACTATCCTGTGGCAAGTTTGGTTATATTCCACTGAACACAGTGGAAATGGCAGCCATTTAACACATAGCAGTGGCACAAAAAGGTCCCAAGAAGGCAGGAAGGTTAAGCCAACTTGAACAGCTTGACAGCTGCAGGACCAGTTGGTTCCTGGCCAACAACGCCGCCGGCCTCATCAGGGTCCTTTGACTGCATGGGGAATGGAGGCGACCCCCACGCCATTCCGGAGGTCAGCGTGTAGTGCATGTAGGAGGAACCTGCCACGCCTTCGCCAGAAGTTGTCACGCCGGTGGGACGTGCTCTGGCCGAGCCGGAGATTAGTGCACCGGATGGACCGACAACTGCCAAACCACCTGTGAGCCCTGTCTCATGTCACGCCTACTGCACCAGACACCTGGCAAGCTGCCCATGAGCCATGGGTTGTGCCTGCTGTGCCGCCGCTGGATACGTGATCAACTCCCAGATCCCATTCATCCCTGCCACTGGTCCATTGGCCACTGGCAAGGAGTAGATTCAGCCGGACTTCCCTGGCCTCAGTCGAGCAATGAGGGTATGTGGCAGGTGTGGTTTGTGGCGCGGCGGCAGGGGAAGCCGACGCAAGGGAGCGTCATCAGCAATCACACCTCACTGCATAAAAAGAATTAACTGGGTCCTGAGTTTGTTGTTGTTATTGTGTATGTATGGCTGGCAGCTGAAAAGCTGCAGGTATGTTGAAACATCAACCAAGGATTAAAGTGTGTCAAAAGTGTGAACTATGGTGGTGCGGTCCGTCCTTACTGCCACAATACATAAAGGATGCTGAATATGGAGATGCCAGGGAAAAGTAAAAAACGAATGAGAAGATTCATGAGTGAAGGAGGACATGCACAGGACTGGTATAACAAAAGAGGGTGCTAAGCATTGGGTGAGATTGAGGCAGATGATTGAGATGATCCTTCAAAGGAGCAGTTGAAAGAATAACTGAGAAGTACACAAAGAATTATATTAACTAGAACAGTGGTTCTCAAACACGTACCACTAGAGGGAGCCCACCCAAAAACTTTTTTAAGATTAATTAATATACCATGTTCTGATTGAGGGATTTCTAAAAAGTTAAAATGTACAGCTCTGCTATCACTTCCGACATAAATGAAGACAGGAAACTAAAGTGATGTTGTAGGGTTACTGAAGTTGGACTAGCTGGTATATAATGATGTGCTACGTGATGGCTAGCTACACAGCTATGGTTAGTATAATATAAACCAGGGGTCAGCAACCTTTAAGACCCAAAGAGCCATTTGGACCCAGTTTCCATGCAAAAGAAAACACTGGGAGCCGCAAATACTTTTTGACATATAAAATGAAGATAACACTGTATATACTGTTTTTTACCTTTATTCTTTGTGTGAACAACTAAGGTGTGTTGCTTATGAAATCCATGAAGTGCTACAGAGAAAATTACATTTTATTTATGTAATTAACACATTTTGAAAGCTACAGCCGGCTCTATGCGTCAGCAACCATGTGTGAAAAGTGGTCAATAAAGAGATGCTGAAAAGCGTGTTCATGCAAACATCGTCAGGTCTGCCGTGGTACAATGGAATTTCTGCTCCCGAACCTCCGAACCCCCTGAACAGCAGGACTGTAAGCTGTCATCTGTGAGGCATGAGCGGTGTTTGTTTTTAACATAGTTCACGGTGGAGAACAGCTGCTGACATAATGTGGATCCGAAGACCCACAATTGGCCTACCTGGGGTTGAAAGTCTCGATAAATGCACGGCATTTTGGCAGGTACACTGGCTTCCGCGAGTGTGACGCTTATTTTGAGCAATGAAAAAATAATAAAATATAATTTTATTTTTATATTTCAATATCACAATAATCTTCCAATTTAGAACTACAAGTTAAAAAAAGAACATAAATAAAATACACTTCAACTAAATACTTGTTTATTACTAATCTACTTTCCCAAACCACGCGGAGCCGCACTATAAGGACTAAAGAGCCACAGGCGGCTCCGGAGCCGCAGGTTGTCGACCCCTGATATAAACACATTAGCACAGTGAAGCTGGAGGATGAACGCTAACTTTGCCACTCGATAAAAGCTAACACAAGGGTTCCCGATGGTTAAGGACAAATGCAATCGCATGTTGGGATGATGTAAATGAATCAAGCTTCAGTCAGGAGAACAACTGAGATAATCCATCCACAATACAAGATTATTCATTAATATACTGCTGCATGGGCTGGGCTTTAGTTACATTGTAAGGTTTTAAAAACTGAGCTTTAAAATGAACAGTGGTAATAAAAACCAAGAGAGTCCGACAGTAATCACTGCCTCATTTTTAGGGTCTTACTGAGATTAAACAGAACAAGATACAAAGCATTAAAACATGTTAAAAACACAACAGCCTTGATAAAGACAGACTAGCTTTGACCCGGAAGCGGGATTCATACTGTATGTCTTCACTTAAAGACCGGATAATCTACCTGTTCTAAATGTTTTAATGCATTACAGTTTTTATTATTATTTTCACTGTCACATCCTGTTTATGACAGTTAAAATAAATAACATTCATAAAAGAAATAAAATTGTCTCATGTAAGCTGTATATGGTGCTAAATAGGCATACACTACTGTACTTTAATGTTGGTACTTCAAGAGCCACATATTTTATGAGGTGGTATTCATTGTAAAAAGTTTGAGAACCACTAGTACATCCCAAATTTAGCCTTCATTCACAGTAAGTAACACGTTCATTAGTATGGCTCCACAGATAGTAATTTCCATCATTCGGAGACTAGAGAAGTCAGTTCAAGGAAATCTTCCAGTTTAGCTAATCTCACCAAGAATGCACATACAGTAACTACTACCATCAAACCTGCTTGAAAGAGATGGTTAAATGTTCATTCTGAACTACATCTGAGTGTATGACTGGGTATAAACGTTGTCAACTTTTATTTTTAAAGGGTCAGGAATCATTGAAAGTTTATTGGAGCACAGCGCTAAACGAGTGAAGATTTCACACAGTTAATAGGTACCAACTTCACCAAAAGGTTACAAAGTGTTTGCTCAAAAGGAGTTATCAGGTTCTTTCTATAACATTGTAAAGCGCTCTGAGCTATCAATTCAATTCAGTTTTTTTATGTTCCACCAAATCACAGCAGCAGTTGCCTCAAATTGTTTTATATTGTAAGGTAAAGACCCTACAATGATACAAAGAAAAACTCAACAATCATATGACCCCCTGTAAGCAAGCGCTTTGGTGACAGTGGGAAGTAAAAACTCCCTTTTAATAGGAAAAAACCTCTGGCAGAAATGGATTTAGGGAGGGGGCAACAATCTGCCATGACTGGCTGGGGGTGAGTGGAGGAAGACAGGACAAAGACATACTGTGGAAGAGAGCCAGAGATTATTAATAAAAATAATTAAATGCAGAGAGGTATATAAACACATAGTGAGTGAAAAAAGTGACTGAAGAAGAAACACCGAATGCATCATGGGAATCCCCAAGCAGCCTAGACCTAACACAGCATAACAAAGGGAGGATTCAGGGTCACCTGGTCCAGCCCTGACTATATGCCTTACTAAAAAGGAAAGTTTTAGGCCTAATATTAAAAGTAGAGAGTGTCCGTTTCCCAAAACCAAACTGGAAGCTGGTTCCACAGAAGAGGGGCCTGAAAGCTGAAGGCTCTCCCTCCCATTCTACTTTTAAATACTCTAGGACAGGGGTGCCCAATCCCGGTCCTCGAGAGCTACCGTCCTGCAGCTTTTAGATGCATCCTTGTTCCCACACACCTGAATCAAATGAATAGCTTGTTATCAGGCCTTTGCCAAACATGATGGCATGCTGAAGAGGTAATCAAACCATTTGATTCAGCTGTGTTGGAGTAGGGATGCATCTAAAAGCTGCAGGATAGTAGCTCTCGAGGACTGGGATTGGGCAGCCCTGCTCTAGGAACTACAAGTAAGCCTGCAGTGCGAGAGCAAAGTGCTCTAATAGGGTGATATGGTACTACAAGGTCAATAAGATAAGATGGGGCCTGCTTATTTAAGACCTTGTATGTGAGGAGCAGGATTTTAAATTCAATTCTAGATTTAACAGGAAGGCAATGAAGGGAAGCCAGTACAGGAGAAATATGCAACCGAAGGCTTTTTAGGGAGTTATTAGGATATCCTTATAATAATGAATTACAGTAGTAAAAAAAATGTAATTCAATATAAAAGATTACATTAATACTGTCAGGTAGTGCAACTATACTCATATTTTTGTTCAACTAATGTTTTAAATATTGTTGACATATTTAGGGTGGCTGTAGCCCCAACGACAGAGCAGGTGATTTACTCATTGCAAGGTTGGTGGTTTGATCCCTGGCTGCTCCAGTCTGCATGAATAGAATACAGTAATATCTTCCAACCGACAATATACTAAAAACAAATCAAAAAGATTTATTTATACAATAATTAGCAACAGTAATCCTTGGTTTGGTTTTTAGTTCATTGGTTTGGTTCTTATGCAGATCTACACTTGAATAAACAACAGCTTTGTGCTACAGTATTTCACTCTAAGCAGTATTATCTGCTAATATTTGTTAATTACTAACATCCATGACAGTATATATGTCAGCTGAAAAGTTAATTAGTGTTATAGGTAATTTAAAAAAAAGTGTCACCATTATAAATGTATCCACTAGAGAGCTCTAGATGGAAAATAGACATGGTAAATCCCTCCCAACATTTTCCTACTTGGATTTTTTCCCAGGAGGGCTGGCAGTCTATCTCTCCATACAACACAATCTGGAGCCTGTTAGTTTTTCTTATGCAGATTCCTCTAATTAGTACAAATATAACTGAATAATTTGAAAGCTTCAGAATTAAAGGAGTGAGAGTCTGGACCGTGTGCAAGCATAGACCTAAGTAATTACATTAGGATCTATAATGATAGAAGCATAACACAAAGTTAATTTAGCAGCAGGATGCTCAGACAGGTTCAAAGGGAGGTGAGGACACCTGCGTCTTCATCCTCCAAAAGTATGGTGATGTGATACAAAGAGTTTTTAATGTCTAATGATAAACTTTTTTTTTTAGAATTGAAGGTAAATTACTGCGCTTCAAATGTTGTCTAGTTCAGTGCACACTTTTACAGGCCCCTTTATATATAACCCAATAAAGGGGTGGTGTGGGGGTGGGTGGTTATAGAAAAGCACAGCTGATGGTCAGATCCATCACCTCATGACAACATCAATTTTTGTTTTTGTTTTATTATAAAGATTTTGCATTATATCATAAATAAATGTGGGTCATCCTAAAGCAAGCACAATACCCATGATAAAATACATATTTGTGTGTTTGTGTGACTTTTTGTACTACTTTTTCGTGGCTTGGTCTTCCTAAACCAGAGCTCTTTTCAACGCTTTACTTCAAATATGGAATCCTAATTCCAACAATGCACTGGATGAGGTTTTCAGAATCCACAGTGAAAAAAATACATGATTTAAATGAGAGAGAGAGAAGCTGCAATAAATCCCTCCCAGGATGACAACTGTGTGCCCATCCCAGCAGAAGGAGGAGGGAGGCTCCAGATGGAGCCCTCACGACCAAAAGACAACAGCTCCAGAGAACCAGCGGCAACAGGCAGTCTACTCTGCAACAGCCCATCCATCCCGTCATAAGCCAACAGCGATCCCCAGGTGCCAGAGAACTGCGCCACTAAACGAACAGCGACCCTGGGACGCGGCCAGCCTGGCCCTCGAGCCACCAGGCAACCACTGCCCTGGCAGGGTGCAGGAACACCCGCCCACTCCCCTTCCCACTCGTCAAAGTTGGAAGTGATATATTGGTGCGTATGTTGGTGTACGGTAGTGTGAAAAAGTGTTTGCCCCCTTCCTGATTTCCTATATTTTTGTATGTTTGTCACACTTTCAGATCAGCAAAAATGTAAATATTAGATAACGCTAACACAAAACACAAAATGCAGTTTCTAAATTAAGGTGTTTATGATTAAGGAGGAAAAAAATCCAAACTTATATGGCTCTGAGTGAAAAAGTGATTGCCTCCTACAGCTAATAACTGGTTCGGCCACCATTAGAAGCAACAACTGTAATGAAGGACTTATGATAACTAGCAATGAATCTCTGTGGAGGAATTTTGACTCATTCATCTTTGCAGAGTTGTTGTAATTGTCACGGCGGGGTGCGCCGATGTGTGTGGAAACAGGACCCAAAAGCAGATGATGACGAGGAGTTGTAAGGTTAAACAGAAAAGTGAAGCTTTATTTAAATGACGGCAGGGATAAACCAGGAAACCAAAACAAACTGGCAAAACACTAAGAGGTACTAAGACCAAAAACTATAACTGTGGAGAAAATAAACAGGCAAAGACAAAAACTAAGGCTAAGGTCAACATAACAAACGAAAACCGTAACTAAGACTGAGGTCAAATAAACAGACGAACCGATAAAGGCAAGCAGAAAACAAAAGGCTTAAATACAGACATGAGGTGATCAGGGGAAATGGCGACACATGGGGGAACAGCTGACAAACATAACCCTAATGACAGGACCAAGAGAGAGTGAAACTAAATACAATGACCAAAGAACACACGACACTGTCAGAATAAAACAGGAAACACTGAAAACTAAACATGACAACACAATAAGACAGACCTAATACGTGATGAATGAATACAAAACCCCAAACATAAAAAGCCCAGGAACAATAACCAATAACTGCCCAAACTAAAGGCAAAATAGGAAATAACACAAAAACTAATAACATATCAAAAAATGAGAAAAATACAAAGAGAACTCAGAGTGCTGGGTCGGAGACCCAGCCTGTGACAGTAATTCAGCTACATTGGAGGGTTTTCAAGCATGAACCACCTTTGTAAGGTCATGCCACAGCATCTCAATCATATTCAGGTCAGGACTTTGCCTAGGCCACTCCAACATTTTTCTTAAACCATTTGGAGGAGGACCTGCTGGTGCATTTTGGATCATTGTCCTGCTCCTGCACTTCAGCTTGAGGTCACAAACAGCCAGCCGGACATTCTCCTTCAGGATGTTTTTGTAGACAGAAGAATTCATGGTTCCATTTACCACAGCAAGTCTTCTAGGTCCTGAGCAAAACAGCCCCAGACCAGCCTCATACTACCACCACCATATGTTACTGTCGGTATAATGTTCCTTTTTTTAAAATGCTGTGTTAGTTTTATGCCAGATGTAATTGGGGACACACATTCCAAAGTTAAACTTTTGTCTCGTCAGTCCACAGAGTATTTTCCCAAAGGTCTTTGGGATCATCAAGCTGCTTTCTGGAGGAACGGAGGCGAACCTTTATGTTCCTTTTGCTTAGCAATGGTTTTTGTCTTGGAACTGTGGAAGGGACGAACACTTTTTCGTACCACTGTATGTGTACAAAGTGAAAAAGATGGGTATAACTTTGTGTAAACTAGAGTGCTATTAAAACTGATGGAATAGATGTGACATGAGCACCTGACTGTTGGTCATTGACTACAATGTAATTAAAAACCAGGGGCAGGTCATCGCACAGCACATCAAGCAAATTCATATAAATGGCCCAAACCACTGTGGTCCATGCAGACCCTATGTCTGGGAGTGGTGTGTTGTTTAAGGGAGTAGCGGGGAGGGTTGGGATACATATGACCGGGAGGTAAAGGAGTACCCTCAGAAGGAGAGAACCATGCTAACAACTGACTCAGTAAGGACCCCTATTCCACAGACCTCACTGCAAAAAAAAATAGGATCCAGGGCCCGCAATGACAACACCCTGGACCACCACCACGTCCCAACGCCAGTCATTAACTCAAAGGACTTATCTTATCTTAAACATTTATATGTATATTTTGCAAGAGTAGATATGGGAGCAGGTTTTAAAAGGCTATTTAAAAGCAATTTTACAGTGGAATTTTACAAGAAATTGTGATGCAGTCTTTTGAGGTCTGAAACTTTCAAACTAGGAAGTATTACTCAACTGCACTTTTCATCAGTATTACTCATTTCTGGCCTAATTTCAAGTGTGAATGCGTTTTCATACTTTGAAATGTGTATGAGCTGAAGACATCAAGGGATTGACTTGACCAGTTTTAAAGTTTAGGGTATCTTCATTCAATGATAATTCTGTGAATTTTAAAGGATAGAAGAAAGTTGTCATAAATAATATGAAGTTATCGTGTCTCTTTGCACAGGCTATCATATTCTCCAAGCACATTCACATATTTATGTGAATAAAATATTAAGCTCCAATAACTGAGAGCTTATTTTCCTCAACAAAAAAATACTGCACATAGAGCAGGCAATTTGGTTCCCGGTGATCATTCCCTTGTTTGAAAATCACTTGAATGTTTGGTTAAACACTCTTTCTCCCATCTGGATCAGCCTCCTGCTCATAATGACTTTTATGATTATTTGATTAAAACTTCTACAAACACCTAGTCAGCCAGTTTACTGCACTTTTTAAACTTACAGCACCTACATACATTTATTTCCTCATTGTGTGATAAATGCAAAGCAATGGAAGGAACTCTTGGCCACCTTTTCTGGTCTTGCCCTACACTTAGGTGTTTCTGGGAAGAGATATTTAATATATATAGCTGGATTTATGACTTAAAATTAAAGCCAGAGGGTATACTTGCAGTGCTAGCCCTATGTGAGATGATTGCATTTCTGTATATTGTAGAGGTTCGTTATGGTCTTGCTAACACTCACTTTAAATTTTTTAAAATCTGGAACTCTTTTCTCAATCATATTAACAGAGAATCAACAATGTTTAACCCATTCACCTGCACTTTATGTTTATGTGAAACTACACCTCTGCCGGACCCTAACTCCTTCTTGGACTTGTTCCCCACATCTTTTAGACTCTGAACTTTCTGTTGCCCTGTCTAACTTCACACAGAAGACCATTTTGTTCGGACTCCATTATTTCTCTTGTACTTTTAATATGGACTGACTAACCAGTGTTGTTGTTGCTGTTGTTTTCTTTTCTCTGTCCTTTGTACTTTTATCTTGGGTGATTTGATGTCATTTCGAACTTAAAATGTTATAAATAACCTTTAAAAATAAAAGAAAAAGAAAATCACTTGAATTACTTTTACTAATAAAAAAGATATTAAAAGATTGATTCCTTTTTTTCTTTAATGAAAACTTGAACAACACTTTGTGGATTTGGATCAATGCTTCCCAACCACAACTGCACACACTATAAAAAACAAAAAAACAACAACAACAAAAAAATCACATACACATATGGACTCGCTTATTTAGGCTTCACTTCACTGCTTCCTCCTCCTCCATTGACTCAGAACAGCAGTTGTCCATGAGGGTCATGTTCCTATTTGGAAAGTATTGATTAGAGTGCTTATCCCCTTAATCAGTGTGAGAGAGCGCCCCAGGCTGAACACACACACACGCACTGAGCTCCTACATCTCTTTCATTCTTCAAACTGTTCTGAAAAGTTTTAGTTATTTTTGTTTTCATTCATTTTTTAAATATGCAGTGCTTCAACAATAATTTGGATAGAAAACAGCAGAACCTAAATTAAAATTATATTTACGAGTTTAAAAATTCTTATTTTGTTGGAGCACTAATCCAAAACCAGCAGACATTTAAGCACAACTGAAGGCATCACAAATTATTCACGTTTGAAAAGATGACTATTTCCACCTAGGAGGTCCCTGGACTGGGGCCAGGCTGCATCTGTTGTTAAAATGCAACCCGTCACCATTATTTGAAGGTCACCGAGCATGACAAATTAGCTGAACGGCTTGTCTAGTGCTAAAATGAAGTTCAGTGACATCAGTGCGTACCGATTCATTGTTAAAAAGCTTTTAATTCTTATTTTATCTTTTGTTAAGGAGAAGAAAAAATATATTATGTTTATCTTTTTATCTTTTGTTCAAATAGTGTGTTATTCATTTTGGCCTCACAATTGGCGAGGTGAGTGAATTTGGGGATTATGTTGTGAGTAAAAAATCCAGGGATTAACCGGTTAAAGGCAAGGCAAGGCAAGTTTATTTGTATAGCACAATTCAACAACAAGGTGATTCAAAGTGCTTTACAGAGACATTAGAAACAAGAACAAATAAAAAGCATGATTTAAAATTGATTAAAACAAGCAAATAAACTAACTAACTAATTAACAAACAAACAAACAAACAACAGTATATAAAATCAAAACAGATAAAATCAGAACAGTAGATAAAATCAGTAGTTAAATGTAAGTTTTGAAATTTAAGCTTAAAGTGTGGATTTGGTGCTTTATTCAAATGCAGCTGAGAACAGGTGAGTCTTCAACCTGGATTTAAATAAACTGAGTGTTTCAGCTGATCTGAGGCTTTCTGGGAGTTTGTTCCAGATATAAGGAGCATAAAAGCTGAATGCAGCTTCTCCGTGTCTGGTTCTGACTCTGGGAACTGATAAAAGACCGGATCCAGATGACCTGAGGGATCTGGATGGTTCATACTGGGTCAGGAGGTCATTGATGTATTTTGGTCCTAAACCATTCAGAGCTTTATAGGCCAGCATCAGAACTTTAAAGTCTATCCTCTGACGGACAGGCAGCCAGTGTAAGGACCTCAGAGCTGGACTGATGTGGTCCACTTTTTTGGTCTTAGTGAGGACTCGAGCAGCAGAGTTCTGAATGAGCTGTAGTTGTCTGACTGATTTTTTAGGTAGACCTGTAAAGATGCTGTTACAGTAATCAAGCCTACTAAAGATGAATGCATGGACTAGTTTTTCCAGGTCCTGTTGAGACATCAGATCTTTTATCCTTGAAATATTCTTGAGGTGATAGTAAGCTGACTTTGTTATTGTCTTAATGTGTTTTTCTAAGTTTAGGTCTGCATCCATCACTACACCCAAATTTCTCGCCTGGTTTGTGGTTTTTAGGTGTATAGATTGAAGTTCTCTGGTGACCTGTAATCGTTTTTCTTTGGCGCCAAAGACTATTACCTCAGTTTTGTTTTTGTTTAGCTGGAGAAAATTGTGGCACAACCAGTCATTGATTTCCTCAATGCATTTACCAAGAGCCTGTACAGGGCCTCGGTCTCCTGGTGACATTGTGATATATATTTGTGTGTCATCTGCATAGCTGTGATAGTTTATTTTGTTGTTGTTTATAATCTGTGCCAGTGGGAGCATGTAGATGTTAAACAGAAGGGGTCCCAAGATGGAACCTTGGGGAACTCCACATGTGATACTTGTCTGCTCAGATGTGAAGTTACCTATTGATACAAAGTATTTCCTGTTTTCTACGTATGTTTTGAACCAGTTTAGTACAGTTCCTGAAAGACCTGTCCAGTTCTCCAGTCGTTTGAGTAATATGTTGTGGTCAACTGTATCAAATGCTGCACAGAGATCCAGTAAAACTAGGACTGACATTTTTCCACTGTCTGTATTCAGACATATGTCATTAAACACTTTGGTCAGAGCGGTTTCAGTGCTGTGGTTCTGTCTAAAACCTGACTGGAAGGCATCATAGCAGTTATTCTGTGTTAAGAAGTAACTGAGCTGTTGAGAAAGCATTAAACAACATTAAAAGTAGTTGTTGAATAATCTTTGGTCGGTTAATGAATAGACTGATTTGATTATTTACACATATATTACATGTACAGACATAAAGCTATAAATTATAACTATATTAAATATCTAACTGTATCCTAGCTATAAAAACAGACAAAAAATGTTACTAGATGCAGAAAATGTTTATATATGTTGTAATTTTTCCACACACACATTAATCCATCCAACTATTCATTTCTTCTGCTCATCCATAAGGCGCTGTACACTCTGGACAGCCTGCCACAGTATAGACAGTATTAGCTCATGAAAATATTCTGATGTAATTTAAAAAAAACAGGTGGACAGGTGTGCTTTTTTAAAATATATTTTAGAAAGTCACAGTAGCTATACATCTACGTGATGTACAAAAGAAGTTGAATTTTATTTAAAAGTCATCAATTTATCCAATAGTTGAAAGTCTGGTTGTGATCAGAGTGTGTGTAGATATTTCTATAAAGAATGTATGGCAGTAATTAATAATTTATTGTGAACACCATGCATTTTACCATCCATTCGTTTTAGTCTAATAAGTATTTGATGTTACTTACTAGTTGTTGTTGTTTTTTTTTAGAAATGATTCCAACTGAATGCCTTTTTAAAAACATCAACAACATTTGGAGCTCTTTGCATCAGTGTGTTGTTTTACTTTTGTCTTTCTATTATTCTCACACTTCATTAGTGGGAACCTTTCTGTTTTGTAGCGTCCACTTTTTTCTGCTACCCGGCAAATTTACTGGCAGTACCAGAAACCAAAAACAATCCTCTTATTGTTTTGGTTGCACAGTCAAGCCATCATTATAGACTGAGAACCCTGAAGGTAAAATGTACTGTATGTACACAAATATTATCTACGTATTAAAGTACTTGTTGGTTATTTTTTTGGTGATTCATAAACTTTAATTAAACAACTTGTTTTAGCAATACCATTACAAGGTCACTGCAGGTTCTTCTTTAACTGCTCTGTTTCATGAGGATTTTAAGCAGCTTACGTATTTTGGTATAGATGATAGAAGAAAGTTTGTGTGATGAATGAGCAGTATTGTGGATAGTCAATGAAGACGAATGATGAAAAGGTTCTTGTTCACATACCAGGCAGGAGAAGGAGTCGTTCATTCGATGCTGGAGTGTGTGTTTCTGTAAAATGGTGAACAGGGCAGCGTGGTCGAACTGACACGGAGACGCTGAGATCAACTTTTCCACTGCCTGACGCTGAGATGGATCAAGACCTGAAAAGAAAATACAGAGGTGGATGAAGGAACGACAATTAGATGTGCACAACCTTGCCAAGAGTTTAAAAAAATTGAACTCGATAACTAGATGTGAACTGTAAAATCCATACTATGCTACTATGGTGTTTTTTTTTTCAGAGCAGCGGAGTCTGGATGAGGTTAGGGAAACATGCTCTTTGGTCTGAAACTCAACAACAATTGAAACAATTAGTGATAAAGATATGAGAGATGTTGCAATCCTGAATATAAATCTATGGGATATTTCTCTAAAGATTAGTTAGAATAATTAAAGTAGATGTCCCAACACTACCCACAAAGAGCCATTTAACAACTGACTCAGGAAACATGAGGTGATCATTAAACACTTGAAAGTAGGGTAGAAAAAAAACACAGACAGGAAAATAGCAATAAATCAGTTATTAAAACAGCAGATCAGGCTTCATGTCTACATTCAAACATTGTGCAATGTGCCATGTTTTACTGATGACAAAATGTGAGTTGCTCAACAGCTGATGGGACAAATGAGACTGACTTAAGAAACTTTGAGGAGGCAATGACAAGAGACTTCGACTTCTGACAATAGTGTATGTGTTCAGTCAAGTCTTTGATCTTAATTGTATATAAGCCAGTAGGCCAGAAACTGAAATAACATCAATAGCAATGAGTTTGTGCAATCATGCTCAATCATGTTCAATCTTGTGTCATCACTGGGTCAAGTCATATGATTGAGAAAATGGAGTTTGCAAAATCACTGGGTCAAGGTTTGGTACCGTTACATCTGTATGTTTGAGTTTACAGGAGACAGAAAGACTGGGACATCTGCAGAGTCCCAGTCCCAAGGTGTTTTCAGGCTGGATATACTAAAATCTCTCCGGTCCATTCTGAGGGTTTCTTCCCAGAGTTTAGAAATGAGCCCATCCTAAAAACATTGAAGTAGAGGCGCCCAGGAAGAGCCGAACCACCTCATGTCTTGACTTAAAAGCTTCCCACCACATGTCTGAGTTCCTCATCCCTTCTCCAAGTCTGAGCACAGTTGCTGCTCAGTTCAACCACTTGTATCCACAGTCATATAATTTCAGTCATTTACCCGTGTTAATGACCATCGGTAAGTGCTGGAAAATACTTAAACCATGGCAATAAGAACATGCCAATGAGAGCAATCCACTATAAATAAAAACGTGTCAGTCACTTTTATAATAATATGTAAATATTTAAAAAGCTACAGCTCAGGTGGTAAAGGGGATTGCTACAAATTACAGTGTTATTAGTTTGATTACAGGTCAAACTAATAACAGGTCAGTATGCACAAGACAAATCACTGATTCATCCTTTTATCCCATCATTGGCAGTGCTGTTGCCATAGACATACGATGGATGGACAAGACAGACAATGAGAAGCACTTTGTGGAATTACTAAGGTTAAATGAATACTGCAGTTTCCAAACACAGTCATACATGAGAAACATGTTAAACAGAAGAAAATATTAGAAAAAAGGGGTTTTAAAGGGGTGATTAATAGGAAAAAAAAAAAATATATATATATATATATATTTTTTTTTTTTTTTTTTTTTACTAAAAATATGGAAAGTTTGATACAATACCATGGATCTATTCATGTCTTGTCTCAGGTCTTGGTATCAGACATGCTAAAGTCCTAATGTGTGTACTGCAAAAGAAAAGTGACTGCATAATGTAAAGATGCACAATATGGGAAAAATCAAGCAAATTGCAGTTTTTATTTCTTCTTATGAGTATTGTGGGGTGGCAGGTGTGTATGTGACTGTGTCAAAACAAAGTGCAACAAATGTGGGACAAAGTCCAGCTATAAAACTAAAAAATGTATTTTAAAAAAATGCACACAATACATATTATTTAAACTGATTATTTCATTAACTTGGGTGTGTTCCTGAGTTTTATTAATGATAACAGAGAAAAAAAACATTACAAGATTTTCATATGAGTACATTCTGGAATAGCTAGTAATGAAGTCATTTTTATGCAGCAGCCCTGACAGTTCACTTTGGATGTGCACTGCCTGAAGCTGCAGGCGATAATGAGGCTTTGGGGTCAGTGATGAAAGAATCAACAGAAAATGAAAAAAAAAATAAAAGAAGCCGAAGAGGCGCAGGGTGTCCCAGCCTGAGCAAACCTGGGTCATTTCCAGTCCTTTCAGGCCTTTCTGATAATGGCCCTGCCAAATGAAAAGCCTAACACTCTCCACTCTGCCTTTATTGTGGGAGTACATTTCAGGATGGGAAGCTTCTGACTGTGACACATGGCCCCACAAAAGACCACAGCTCACTGAGAATACTGGCGCTGTTTCCACGCCTGTGGCTCATGCCCAAGACAAGCTTTTAGTGATCACTTTTATTATCGCTGTCATTTTGTTTTTTGTGTGGATGCAGAGAAGCCCATGAGGACTCTCAGGCATTTGTGCTTTTCATCTCCTCCTCATTTTCTTGTTGCCTTTGTCCAAAAGAGAAAAGCGAAAAACAAAAAAACAGGAGAAGTGAAATCTCCACAATCAACTTCCAATCAACGCTCCTCTGCTTTCTTTTTCCATCTTTTCTTTTCATTCTTCCACTTTTCTGTCAGCGACTGCCCTTCGGGTGTGATGGCCTGCTTTCTCTCTAATTCCGATGTAGGTCATTTTAAATTTGTTACCTCCATAACAGTGTACTGTCCTCAATGTAATTTAGAGAAAAGACAGGGAGTGAAGGAGATAGGACTCTAAAGAAAGCGAGACAAAGAGATATAGATTAGTACTGATAATAAGAGGAGGGAAAAGGAGGGGTAATATTGATTGGGAGACAGACGGCCGGAGGAGTGATGTTGATTTCTGTCAAGTCCAACTTTCAGCTATTATGTTCAGGTTGTGTGTGTGCGCGTGTGTGTGCGCGTCTGTGTGTGTGTGAATGAGCAGAAAATATGGATCGATCTTCATGCATTTTTCTCGGCTATCTACAGGTTTTTCTGCTCTGGAAGTTTCTCATTAGTGTGACTACATGAGCATAATTTTCTGGTTTTGCTGAACATGACACACAATTGCACAAAAAATGGTCAGTCAAAGGCACAAATTCAATTGATTATTCTTAGGACTGGTTTCTGTTGGGGACACCAAACTATGACTAGTATTAGTAGCTACATGCAACCTAAACTAAACACGCACAGCCATTGTTTATAAGTTTCATAAATGAATAAAACAGACACACAAATCCATACACCAGTTAAGTACAGGCAGAAAGTAAAAAAACAAACCAAACAAAGCAAAGAAGCAACCAACATTTTTAAACTTCAGTGTCAATAAAGAATGAATACCTTCTTAAAACTAATTGAAACAAATAATAATATTCAGGCAAAACATTAGCAGCCTGAATTAACTGCATTCAAGACATTTAAAATTGCCTTAGATTTATTAAGTTCGATACATTTTTGTTTACTCTGCAGCTGATTACAAGAGGAAGGAGCTGCAAATTTGAATGGTCTTTTTCTAAATTCAGCACAAACCTCTGAGACAGAACTCTTGGGATCTAACACAATACCTTTTTTGACGAAGTCTATAAATTACATGCAAGCAAACCAAGAACAGCCTTATAAATGTGAATATATCAGTGGGCGAGTCTACAGCATACTTTGGTTTCGACCAGTCCTCTATTTATCGTCTCCAGTTGGTCCAAAAATGCAACTGCTTGTCTGTTGACTAGTACAAAATGGAGGGAGCATATAACCCAGTGTTGGCCTCTTTACACTGGCTTCCTATTAGTTACAGGAACCAAATTAACATTTTACGTTTTGTTTTTAAACAGATAGGTAAGACGAGCCCCTTCTTACCTATCTGAGCTTCTATCAATGCATGCAAACAATGCAAACTAATGTTATTTATTCCAAGGTCGAAACCTAAATCTCGCTGTGAAAGGACCTGCTACATCTCTCTGTTGCAGGTCCCAGACTCCGGAATAGACTACTGCCAAATATTAGATCTACACAAAACACTAGAATATTTTAAATCTCTAATACTAATTACAGCATGGAGCCCTACTCTAAAAGAACATAAAGGTAAACACTGTCTGTGAAGCTGGATTTAAGAAATAAGTGTTTAAGTTGAAGCATTTATAACAGTTGAGGGCCATCTTGTGCCAGCACATCCAACCAATACATAAAATAACAGGTTACTACATGTGCATCACATCACAAAATATATCTTTTTTTACCAAAGCACAATGAAATCCCAACACTAACACACAACATACAAACCACTTACTGCTAAAGAGACAGAATGAAAGTGGGCAGTGTATCTTTGCCTTTTTAAAAATAAAAACCGCTGCAGCAGGGGGCAGTACAAAAGCAACCCCTTACACTGCTTTTTGGTTTTAGTTTCCTTGTTTACACTAAATGATCAATTCTGTCACTAGTTAACTAACAAACTACTCTAAGCAACAAACTCTTAGCAGCAATCAACCAACCCAGTGAAGTTATGTTCTCTACAGGCACGAGATGGTGCTCAACACCTTCTAACGTTCTAAAAAATGTAAACACGTATGGCTTAAACCAAGTCGCAGACAGTCTTAAATCTACAGCAGTTGTTTTAGATTTATTTCATGAATAATATATGTAGTGTTTAAGGCCCACTTTAATAAATTCCTTTAAAACATTAAATCATTATTTATTTACATTTTTTAAATCCGCAGATTATGTTTGTCTGTTATTCAATACTGATGATCTGAAACATTTAAGTATGAAAAATATTTTAAAATGTTAGAAATCATGGAACAAAAAGGACCAAATTCAGACTCCAGCAACAGAATTCATAATCAATAAAAAAAACAAACTTTTATTTAATCTACTTCGACGATGAGATCTTTAAGATGTGATGATCATTCAGGATAAATAGTCACACTGTATGCATCAAAGTTGTTCAAGTGTTTATGACAGCATGCAAGCTTTAAATATCCTTTTTTAAATAAAAAGAAAAAAAGTTAAAATTGAGCTTTCACACATCTGTTGTTGGCTTCTCTTTACTGGCAAGAGATGGAGACGTTATGGTTGTTTTTCCTGAAATCACCATAGAATTAACCAGTAATTAAATTTACTTACCCAGTACTTAAAATATAGCATAACGAGTATTTTGAAATTATGGCTATCTTACAGGAAAGGAGACACATGGTGACGGAATTACCAAGGGACTTTAGCTTGCATAACACTCAGGTATTCTATGTATGAAAATATCTTGCTGGAGTGGAAGTTGCTAACAGGAGAAGGTGGTGCCAAATCTCAAACCTTTAATCATCTCAAACTGGTTCGCTTGGGATGTGGTGAAATGGGGTATTTTCAAGATGGATGTGCAGATTGATTGATTGATTGAATCTTTATTTTGAACATGTTGAAAAAGTATAAAAAAAAATAGAATTAAAAGAGACAAATGAACAAAGCAAACAAAAGGAAAACGAGCAACCACAACTCCAAATAACGTCCATGTTCAAAAAGGAGCAGGAAGAAGCATAAGCTTATTTAATCCCACCCCTTTTCCACTATCTAGTATCAATAGACTACAGAAATACCTCCTTGCAATTACATTATATGTTATGTGTAATTTTTTTTTTTTTTTTAATATATCCATACATACGTATATACACACATACGCACATATACACATTTTCAATAACCCCATTAACACCTCAAGGATACACAACCTACAATTATATATATATATATATATATATATATATAGCCATACCAACAAACCCGTGCATGCGCACACACATTTAAATATTAGACAAGAACACCCTATCAAATCTCTACCTTTTCCCTGTACCCTGTAATAACCATATCCTTAAACCGCTTTTTAAACTGCGCCATGCTTGGACATTGCTTCATATCTTTACTTAGTCTGTTCCACAGCTTCACTCCACACACAGAGATGCAAAAACTTTTTAATGTTGTACGGATACGAGGATGTTTTAAATTTAATTCCCCCCTCAAATTGTATCCCCGTTCCCTTTTAGAAAACATTTTTAGAATATTGTCAGGAAGCAGGTTATTTATTGCTTTATATATAATTTGTGCTGTGAGAAAATGAACCAGATCTGTGAATTTTAGAATTTTTGATTTTAAGAATAGTGAATTTGTATGATCTCTGTAACCAGTTTTATGGATTATCCTTATGGCCCTTTTTTGTAATATAAAGATTGATGATAGCGAACATTTGTAAGTATTGCCCCAAACCTCTGCACAGTAATTCAAATACGGTGCAATCAGGGAACAATAGAGAATGTGGAGTGATTTGTGGTCCAGAATGTGTTTTACTTTACTCAAGATTGAGACACTTCTTGAAATTTTGTTATGTATATGATTTATATGAGACTTCCAGTTTAATTTATCATCTATAATCACACCAAGAAACTTATGTTCAAGTACTCTTTCAATTTCCACACCATCTACATGAATCTGCACTTGTGCATTTCTAAGGGAATTCCCAAATAAGATAATTTTAGTTTTACTTAGATTTAGCGATAGTTTGTTCCTGTTAAACCATTTTTTAATTTTGCACATTTCTGAAGTAATTGTATCCAGCAGCTCCTTTAGATTCCCCCCAGAACAAAAAATATTTGTGTCATCTGCAAATAATACTAATTTTAATATATCAGATGCCTTACAAATATCATTTATATAAATAATAAATAATTTTGGACCCAGTACAGAGCCTTGTGGAACACCACAAGCAATGTCCAAGCATGATGAGGAATGGACACCCAGCTTCACAAATTGTTTCCGGTCACTTATAATTTTTCACCCATTGCAGTACAACCCCCCTAATCCCATACCGTTCCAGTTTATTAATTAATATGTCATGATTGATTGTGTCTAATGCTTTCTTGAGATCCAGAAATACTCCAGCTGCATACTGTTTCTGATCTATAGCATTCGTAATCTCCTCAATTGATTCGATTAATGCCAGAGATGTTGATCTTTTTGATCTGAATCCATATTGACTGTCAGAGAGTAATTTATATTTATCTAAGAATTTGTCTAATCGTTTATTAAACAGGTTTTCTAGGATTTTGGAGAATTGTGGTAGTAAAGAAACAGGCCTGTAATTTGTGAAGTGGCGTCTATCCCCGGTTTTATACAGCGGCACAACTTTAGCTATTTTCATTTTGTTTGGCACTTTTCCCGTCTGAAATGATAAGTTGCAAATATATGTTAGAGGTCCTACAATTCCTTCAATGACCTTCTTGACGATTTTCATGTCAATATCATTACAATCAGTAGATGTTTTATATTTACACATGTGTACAATGTCAATTATTTCTTTTTCCTCCACTGATGTGAGGAACATTGAGTTAGGGTTCCTATCAATCAGGTTTTCACTACATTCTACTGATGGCAGTGACTCAGGAATTTGTTCTGCCAGTTTTGGTCCAATATTTACAAAATAATGATTAAAGCTGTTGACCTTATCAGCAGTGTTTTCCATAATATTGCCATTATCGATAAAGTATTGTGGATAACTTTGTTGTCCAGAATTATTTTTAATGATACCGTTTAAAACATCCCATATTCCGTTCATATTATGTTTATTGTTGTTCAATATTTTACTATAATACTCCTTTCTACATACACGTATAATATTGGTCAACTTATTTTTGTATTTTTTATATTTATTTTCAGCATCTTTTGTTCTTTGTTTTAGGTATTCCCTATAGAGTGTATTTTTCTTTTTACATGCATTTTGTAAACCCTTAGTGAGCCATGGTCTATCTGAATATTTGTGCTTTCTGTTGTATTTTATTGTTGGACAGTTTTTATCGTACAACTCCATGAATATTCTTAAAAATATGCCATATGCAATATCAATATCAGCTTCTTTGTACACATTGTCCCAGTCCTGATTTAATAGATCGTTCTTAAATGCAGTCATCGTTTCTTCCGTCCTTACACGTCTGTATCTCAGTTGTTCTTCATGCTGATTTTTCTTATAATTAGTGTCATAAACTGCAAAAACTGGTAGGTGATCACTGATGTCATTAATTAATATTCCGCTCACAATGTTGTTTTCCATATTGTTAGTGAAAATATTGTCAAGTAAGGTGGCACAATGTGGTGTAATTCTGCTAGGCCTGGTTATTTTAGGATGTAAACTCAAACTGTACATAGTGTTTAGGAATTCGTCGGTCATTTTATGCTTTTTTGGATTCAACAGGTCAATATTAAAATCACCACAGATAAACATAACTTTTTGATTTGTTTTAGAGAATATTTCCTCTATGAAGTCATTAAATACTTGAATACTAGAGCCAGGTGTTCTATATATACACAGCTAATTATTACATTTTTTTCTTTTTCCTTATAAATTTCAATTGTTATACATTCTAGTAAATTATCAATTACAGTTGTCATACTTTCTACCACCTTGTAGTTTAGGTTTTTATCCACATACACAGCTACTCCCCCTCCACTCTTGTTCCTTCTATTTACAAAATTCACTTCATATCCCTCCAGTCCAAAGTCCATTCCTTTCTCCGCATTGATCCATGTTTCAGAAATGGCAATAATTCCAAATGGATTTGTCAACTCATTTAGACATTCCTTTATATTGTTGAAGTTGGCAAACAGACTTCTGCTATTAAAATGGATTATTGATAATTTATTTTCCGTGTTGATGGTGTGCTTAAACTGTTCATCAGTGAAGTAGCAGCAGTTACAGCTAATGTTGTAGAAGAAATTATTTTCCGGGTCTATATCCTGTTCTAAGTCTAGAACATTATGGTCTGTGTATCGAAATGTTCTCAGTTCCAGATTATCATAAAGAGAATTCCAATGAGTTATGTTGATATTGTTGCCGGATGCAGATGAAGTTCTTTTGGACTGTGCCATGTGTTGTGTTGTGTGTCACGTCACATGTGTATTCATACCTCCAGAGTAAGTTGACCTCAGTATTTGTCCAGCTCTTCCATATTTCTGATGACCAACACTTTGGCTTGTTCCGGTGTTCCATTGAGTTTAATGAATACTTTGCAGTTGGTGGTCCATGTATTTTGAATTTTTCCCTGTTTCTTCAAGTAACGTGCTTTCCTGGCAATGTCCGCATTTCTTTTTATCAGATGTTCGTTCATGAAGACATCGGATCCTTTCAGTTTCTTTCCTTGTTTTAACAGTGCTGTTTTCTGTTTGCAAATCTCACAATGATGGCTGGTTTGTCACTGTCATTTTTTCGGGGTAGAGGGTGGCAAGCCTCAATGTTGTTATAATCCACTTCCACACCTTTGGACCGTAGAAAGGTAACCACTTGATGCTCCGTGGAGTTGACATCTTCCTCTCCTGGCCCTCCTACATTGTCAGTGGTGACCGCCCAGGCGTATGACCGGGGTTTGATGCGAAGCCCCGTGATGATAACATCGTTCATCCGGGTGTACTGCTCCAAATCCGCCACTCTGTTCTCCAGGTACGCCAGCCGCCGATCCTTCTCGGCGTTCTGGATGCAGAGAGCCTTAACTTCCTCGACCAGGTCCAGGATGGCTTTCTGCTGCAGTTTGACAGTAGAAATCTCCTCTGTCATAAACTGCAGCGACTTCTTAATATCGTCTCCTTCCTCGGCTGACAGAAATTTTTTCGGGCCCATGCTGAGAGACGCTCTTGTAGCTTTGCCGTGACGACCGGCTAGCTAGTTGATGCTAGCGTCCTTCCTCTCACTCACCGCTACGGTTCAAAAACATCAACTTATGAGTTTTCGAGAGGTCGCAAATGACGAGCCACCACTTCTGGACGGTTTCCCACACACGCTCTCAAAGATTAGTATGTGCAGAGTATTGTGGGGGTCTGCTAATCCTGGAAGACCCCAGTGTCATCAGTCTTGGACAGCGTCCGTGTCCACAGGAGTGAATCTCCTCAGATGACAAGTCTGCAGAAACTTTGTAATGCTATCATGTCAGTATGGTGAAAAACATCTGAGAGGAATGTTTCCAGCACCTTGTTGAACCTATGCTACGAAAAATTAAGGCAATTCGGAATTCAATTCAGTTCAGAACTGAAGAAGCTTCTCGGATGAGAGGTAACATTTTCAAGCAACTTAAAGAAATCCAGACGCTTTTCTTTCCAAGATCCTTAGTCAAGTAATTCAAGTGCAAAGGTCACAGGGAGGGTGGATCTTCTGCCAGCTGTCATAGGACAAGTAGTTCATTTATGATTTTAATGCTAAAGGGAAAAAGTGTATTCAAGACTGCTGAAAACATGATCTTCAATTGTCTGATTGTCTGTACAGGTGGACATCACTCAAAAAGGAGAAGGCTTTGGTGTGCTACCCTGTTATTTGGGATGACTGCGAAATATGCAGTCAGTCTCATGTTTTTGGACACTTGTTCAAAGGAAAAAGCATTTTCCAAATTGAGAGGAAAACAGAAACTTCTGAATTCCACGGTGTTTCTGAGTGTAAGTACTGTTTTGTACAGTGCTGTATCCTTAAAGCCATTTTTTCCAGAGTTATGGAATTGTTTCATGTTATTGTTTTTAATTAATGGTTAATGAAAATAACAAATTTTGTCTCCATTATTATAGGATCAGATGAGCTTGCAAAGTTTGTATGGATGAATGTATAGTTTGTAATAAGAAAGGAAGAAAAGCTCGTATTACACTATCATTTTTATATTTAACATAACAAGAGAGTTTCATAGTGAAGCGTCCATTATGCACCAAATTACTTAAGCAGTCTTTACTTACTATCTAATTACACTGAACTTAAAATTACTTACAGTACAATTTGCGCCCTTCCCTGTAAAATATATGGAAGTTAGAAAGCTTAAGTTACTCCATAAGGCTCATGCCATGAGAAGTACAGCGTACTTGTGATGTAACATAAGGGGAAAAGAAATGTCTGGGAATTACCATGAAATTAAGCTGTACTTAAAATTACATGCACTATAATATGCTACCGCCATGCTTAATTAGACCTTTCCAACTAGTCTTTTGGCCCAGCTCACTTCATTCCAGTCAATACAGGCAATAGGTTTCAACAAGAAAGCACCAATTAAAAAGAAAGAAAAAGAAAGATTATGTTTGCTAGATTATTTTCGATTGTTTGCCAAAACACCACCCATCTCAGGTGCGCAACTAAAATGTAACACATGCTCATCTGTATCTTCTCTTCATGTGTATTCATCTCTGTCCAACCTCTCTATACCCATCTAGTCTGCGTTTCATTGCCATCATCACAGCAACAGTCACATCTATGTGACAACCTGCTCTGAAAAGAGGCAGTGGCCCCTGATGGCAGGTTATTGACGCAGACAAAGAGGATAAGGACAAAGTGTTTCAGTTTCAGGTGCACATGGTTGAAAGATTTGACATGACCTCCCTGTCGGAGCAGAGCAGCTCTGCTGATGACAGAACAAACAGAGACGAAGACACAGACAGACAAGTCCATCAGCCTTGGTCTGGCTGATTGCAGCTTCACACTGTGTAGAGCTTAAAGAGACAAACTAAACTCTGTCAAAAAATAAAAAGGAGCACACACAAACTTTCAGAGCTCTTCTTCTGCATTTAAGAGGGATGCTGAACCCCAAGAGCGTAACATAATTGGACATTCCCCTCAGGATCATCCTTGATTTCAAACCAACCACCAGCTTCTTTCAAAAACACAGATGACAGGTGGAAACATCTCTTCAGGAGCCATTCTGTAGATCTGTCTTAACATATTAACAAAAAAAGTCGATGTCTGTGTGAGAAAAGTGGAATTCAAGAGTCCAAAAGTCACAGCCTCCGATGGTTTCCACTGATTTGGACTTTGTTCTTGGTCCATTTCATTCAATCATTGAAATCATGTTAACTCAAATTTCTTTCAGACTTGGTTGTCCTTTCAATAAAGTTCGGAGGTGAGAACATTAGCAGCTTAATTGACCCCACAAAGAGCTAACATATGTCTTGAAAAATAGGTTTTCTCATTGCTAAATATAAAGACTAAACTTTCCCATAGCCTCTAGTGATTTATCCTATTTAGATCAAACTTTTAAGTCAAACTACTGTAATGCTTGAACTACTGGCGCAATCGAAGAATCCCAGCGGTCCCCAAAAGCATCAACTCGGTGCTTTTTCAATGATATTAGGATCATTACAGTAATCCCAGGACAGGGGCCACATCCAAATCTCAGCAAACAACACAGCAAACACCCACATCTAAACAATTTAAAAAAAAAATATGGTAAAAGGAAATGCACAATAAAAGCTCCACTAAAGCTCCACTTTTTAGACAATTCCTCACACAGTAAAAGATATTTTCCAAATTAAGAGAAAAGCAAAAACTTCTGAATTCCATGGTGTTTCTGAGTGTAAGTACTGTTTTGTACGGTACTACTGTATATCCTTAAAGCTATTTTTTAAGGTTATGGAATTGTTTCTTGTTCTTGTTTTTAACTAAAGGTTAATTAAAATTAAATTAAATTAAATGAATTAAATCAAGGTTATAGGTTTGCTGTGTTGTTTTCTGTGTTATTTGCCGAGATTTGGATGTGGCGAGGATTACCGTAATGACCCTAATATCACTGAAAAGCACAGAGCCACCGCTTTCAGGAACCAGTGAAATTCTTTCAATTGAGCAAATGGTTCAGGAGATGAACCAGGACATCAACTGTGGTGTTCAAATTTTTCAGAAGGAATTCAGGAGAAATATCTGTTGTTTAAAAAGATTTAATTTGCTTTGGCAGTTGAAATTATAAGTTTTACAGCACTGGACATTCACAGAAGAGATCCTGAAAATGAAAGTTGCAAAACATCTGTCTGGTGTCATGTCTGGCAACATGTTAGGCTTTAGAGAGTTAACATTTCTAAAACAAAGTGATTAAGACTGCATTACAAGCCTATAAAAACATTGGTATCCTTTTGTTTTTGGTCTCATCTCTTTGGCACAGAGATTTCGCACGAGTCTTTAGAGGATATTACGTACTACAGATAACAGGATTATTTGCAATTTTATGTTAAAGGGAACATTATTGTGAAATTGCTGAACCTTTGCCCCATCTTTACTTTACCAGAATAAACTGGTTGTCTGCCAATTAACCTTCCTCCAGTTGTTTTTGTTTTCTGTACTATATACTTTTCCAGCCTCTTCTTGCACCTATCCCTGCTGTGGAGCTGCCCTTAAAACGAGGTACTAGTTTATACTAAAAATAGTAAAACGTCTCAATTTAAATATTTGTTATATTTCTATGTTCTATTGTGAATAAAATGTGTTTATGAGATCTGCAAAACCCATGTATTCTCTTTTTAATTACATATTGTACAGTGTCCCAGGTATTTAGAAGTGGAAATTGTAACTCCAGTGTCTTGCAAAGAAAAGATCATTTTAACATATCTATATTGTTTCTCATTTTTATGGTAGATTCATTTTGATAAAGAGAGAAAGAATATCATCCAAAAATCCAGAAAAAAAAAACATTAGATGAAAGTTGAGTGAAATAAGAATTTTTGAGGCCTGGACTTCCCAACCTGCTGGTCTAAAAGATATGTTGACCGTTAACTCAGAAGGATCAATTGGAGAAAAAGAGTCTATATAAATATTAATGGTATTGAAAGTAGTAAACAAACATGGAGACATTGACTGGCAGACACAGAGACAGTCACCAGAATGGGGAATAAGGGTAACTCAAGATAATGGAGAACATGATCACTAGGCCGGGGAACATGGGAAGATAAAAGGACAAAAGCAGATGAAACTGGGACACAAAGGAATACAGAATGGGAAGACAACAGGACTGTAACTACAGGGAGTGCAGAATTATTAGGCAAGTTGTATTTTTGAGGAATAATTTTATTATTGAACAACAACCATGTTCTCAATGAACCCAAAAGACTCATTAATATCAAAGCTGAATGTTTTTGGAAGTAGTTTTTAGTTTGTTTTTACTTTTAGCTATTTTAGGGGGATATCTGTGTGTGCAGGTGACTATTACTGTGCATAATTATTAGGCAACTTAACAAAAAACAAATATATACCCATTTCAATTATTTATTTTTACCAGTGAAACCAATATAACATCTCATCTCAATATAACATCAGATCAGGTGAACAAGGAGGCCATGTCATTAGTTTTTCTTCTTTTATACCCTTTCTTGCCAGCCACGCTGTGGAGTACTTGGACGCGTGTGATGGAGCATTGTCCTGCATGAAAATCATGTTTTTCTTGAAGGATGCAGACTTCTTCCTGTACCACTGCTTGAAGAAGGTGTCTTCCAGAAACTGGCAGTAGGACTGGGAGTTGAGCTTGACTCCATCCTCAACCCGAAAAGGCCCCACAAGCTCATCTTTGATGATACCAGCCCAAACCAGTACTCCACCTCCACCTTGCTGGCGTCTGAGTCGGACTGGAGCTCTCTGCCCTTTACCAATCCAGCCACGGGCCCATCCATCTGGCCCATCAAGACTCACTCTCATTTCATCAGTCCATAAAACCTTAGAAAAATCAGTCTTGAGATATTTCTTGGCCCAGTCTTGACGTTTCAGCTTGTGTGTCTTGTTCAGTGGTGGTCGTCTTTCAGCCTTTCTTACCTTGGCCATGTCTCTGAGTATTGCACAGCTTGTGCTTTTGGGCACTCCAGTGATGTTGCAGCTCTGAAATATGGCCAAACTGGTGGCAAGTGGCATCTCGGCAGCTGCACGCTTGACTTTTCTCAGTTCATGGGCAGTTATTTTGCGCCTTGGTTTTTCCACACGCTTCTTGCGACCCTGTTGACTATTTTGAATGAAACGCTTGATTGTTCGATGATCACGCTTCAGAAGCTTTGCAATTTTGAGACTGCTGCGTCCCTCTGCATGATATCTCACTATTTTTGACTTTTCTGAGCCTGTCAAGTCCTTCTTTTGACCCATTTTGCCAAAGGAAAGGACGTTGCCTAATAATTATGCACACCTGATATAGGGTGTTGATGTCAATAGACCACACCCCTTCTCATTACAGAGATGCACATCACCTAATATGCTTAATTGGTAGTAGGCTTTTGAGCCTATACAGCTTGGAGTAAGACAACATGCATGAAGAGGATGATGTGGACAAAATACTCATTTGCCTAATTATTCTGCACTCCCTGTATATACCAGCACAGCAGACAAACAACTACTAACATGCAACAGCAACAAACCCGGACAGAAACGATAACGACACAAAGCACAGAGAACACAGGGCAAACATGATAACGAAAACAAAGAATGAATCACACCTAATAACCCAGAATAGACTCAAGACACTGGGACCAAAACCTAGGAACCCTTGTTTTGCTTGAGAATCAAATAGTTATTTCATTCACTGACATGCAAATCTACTTTCACTGATATTCTCCCTTCATTAAACTACCAGAAAAATCAGTTACTGTTCATTCCTTCGTAAGTGAGCAAACTTGCAAAATCTGCAGGGGGGATTTCCCCCACTATATATATACACACTGTAGCCTTTTTAATTTTACAGTCAGCACAATGGCAATTTTGCTTTTTTTAAGTACTATGTTTGCATAGGTAATATATGGACAATAGTGATAGTGAAGTGCTAACACTGTCACTTCACAGCAACATTGTTCCTGGTTCCTGTGTAAGTTTTCTCTGCCTGCTCCAGGTTTCTCTCACAGCCCAAAGATATGCATGTTATCCCTTTTGGAGATTCCAAATTGCTGATGGATGTGCAGTTGTTAAAGTGCTCAGAGCCTACAGATTAAAATACCATATAAATGAACAGTTACAACGTGACATGTGGTCCAAAGTCCTTTGAGGGGTCAGTAAGACAAGAAAAGCACTATAAAACCAATTAATATATAAATACATTATATTTCTCTGGGGAAAATGATACTTAGTATCATTTGTGTGGCTTCTCCAGAAAGTCTAACTGCTGATAAGTCTGGTAACCCATTAGCTAGTGGGTTTACTTAGCACTGGAAGTATTTAGGGCTCTCACTGTAGTCAGAATATTTGGTTAGCAGATAACAGATCCACTCCAAGGCTTCATGTTCCAAGTTCTAGTCACCATTTACAAATGCAGACAACTTTAAAGAAGCCATTGAATTCTAATGAAATTCAGTGATTATGGCATAGTGACCCAACTACATAACAACTTACAGCTCACATACATAGTCATTGGAAAAGGATCATCAAAAGCTCGACAACCCCTGCTCAATAACCCTTATTATAACATGAAGTTAGTCTCGTAAATCGTAAATAGACTTGCTCTTATATAATGGTTTTGCAGCAATTCAAAGCGTCATGTCTCATTTACCCAAGTATTTGTTTTTATATCTAACGTTCACACTCTGACGAACATTTCATCCTTGGGGCAACTCAGGGTTCAGTATCTTGCTCAAGAATCCTGCTGACTGGAGTACTCAGGGATTGAACCAACAATTCCCCAATTAGTAGACAACCTGTGCTACCCCAGCCTGAGCCACAGCCACATTATTATTATTATGTAAGTTATTGTCCCCAATAGTCAGCCAGTGAACCTCTCTGTTCCTGAGTCAGATCTATGGTTTTAAATGGCAATAGCAGAAACGCTCAGACTGATGTTCCACAACAGTTTTTTTTTTTTTTAAATCAACAGATAACAATGGCTACAGTCATCTATTATATATACAACAACAGTCTCAACCAGTCTGAACAAGCAACAATGAAAGACTGCTGACTGAATTCACAAATATCTAAAGGTTTTACACAGAAAACCATTAAGTGTGAGAAAACTGTTGGGCATCAGCTGGTACATAAAATGACCAGTTTATCCCTGAAAACAGAAAGTGTGGATTCACGGAGCAGGACAGTAACTGTGAGTAGGCTGATATGTGTGAGCCTCTGACATGGCTTCCATGTGTAAACAGCTTCATTATTAGAGCTGACACGCCAGTCAATAAAATCTGATGCTGCTGTCTGTTCTAAAGACAAAGAAAAGATACTGTGACTCTGCTCTCATTGTCTCACCTCTGAGTTATTAACCTTCAAATAGAAAACAAAACCATCTCGCTCATGTTTAAAAAAAAAAAATTGCAGCTATTTCCATGGAGTCAAGACAGAACAAGTGGGACTTTATTAATGGTAATAACCCATTTCACATGCAGTCATTAGTGAAATGTAACCCCCACATTGATTTTTATCAAAAGCACACCTGCAGGGCGACTGGAAATGAAGATGCAGGTTAACAGCTATGATCGTTATTAAAGTGAGAATGACTTCCTCTCAAGCCCATTACGCACAAACATGCTCACACACACAGCAACACTTTGCACCCAGTTAAGAGCTATTTCAGGGAAACCTTCCATTTCCTTTTGCAAACACTGTGTCAGCACCTCTCGCGATTGACGTTTCAATCTATTCCATTAAACACTAACGAGTTGTGGCGAGAATGGACCGCAGTCACACCACATTACATAAATACAGCTATAATCAGCTTCATTTCACAGTACCTGGCATGGGAGGAGTTGAAAATGTAGACATGTCTTCTATATACAGGTTTAAAAAAAATAATGTTTGTAGGTCCAGTCAAGGAAGAGTAAAACAGAAACGTCCAAATGAAAAATTATACAAAAGATGAAAAATAAATAAATACAGGACAAAAAATATAAATAGAACAATGAGGGAAATACAGAAAAAGACAAGTGGTTCATTAAGTTTTTTGACCACAAGACGTTTTTAGGGACAATTACAATAACCTCAGTTTTATCTGAATTTAAAAGCACAGAATTTGAGGTCATCCAGCTCTTTATGTCTTTAAGAAATTCCTGCAGTTTAACTTATTGGTGTGTGTTATCTGGTTTCGTGGATAGATAATGTTGGGTGTCATCTGCATAGCAGTGAAAATGTATGCTGATGTCTTCTGAGGACACTGCCTAAGGAAAGCATGTATAATGTAAACAGCTTTGGTCCTAGCACTGAACCCTGTGGAACTCCATCACTAACCTCAGTGTGTGAAGAAGACTCTCCATTTACATGAACAAATTGGAGTCTCTTAGATAGATATGATACAAACCACTGCAGTGCAGTAGCTGTAATACCTACACAGTGTGCTCTAATTGTTCTAATAGAATATTATGGTTGACAGTATCGAACGCTGGACTGAGGACAAGCAGGACTGACTGACCAAAGTACATGAGAACTCAGGGCTGTGTGTCAGACAGGGTCTTCTGCAGTACGGTGGCCCCACAGGGAACTGTTCTGGCTCCGTTCCTCTTCACCATCTACACTGCAGACTTCTCCCACAACTCCACCCAGTGCTTTCTTCAGAAATTCTCTGATGACTCCGCAATAGTCGGCCTGATGATCACTGATGGGGATGACAGGGAGTACCCTTAACTGACCCAAGACTTTGTGGACTGGTGCCAGCAGAACTACCTCCAAATCAACACTAGTAAAACCAAGGAGCTGGTGGTAGACTTCTGCAGGCACAAACATCCTCCAGTGCAACCACTGAACATTCAAGGTATGGACACTGAGGCTGTGGACAGCTACAGGTACCTTGGTGTTTATGTGAACGATAAACTGGACTGGACAGGACAGAGTCTCAGGTCTTTTGGGGTGAAGGGCCCACTCCTGAAGACCTTCTATGACTCTGTGGTGGCCTCAGCCATCTTTTATGGTGTGGTCTGCTGGGGTGGCAGCATCTCTGCTGGGGACAGGAAGAGACTGAACAAGCTGATCCGAAGGGCCAGCTCTGTTCTAGGATGCTCTCTGGACCCAGTGGAGGTGGTAAGAGACCGGAGAATGGTGGCTAAGCTGTCATCCTTGTTGATGAGTGCAATTCTCTTTTTCTGACAACGTTGTATTTTATTCTATTGTATATAGTATGTTATTCTTATTATACTGTCCTATTCCAGTGTTTTTCTTAGTTTTTGCTACTGTAACTTTCCACTGTCCACTTTCTGCTGTGACACAACAAATTTCCCACGAGTGGGACTAATAAAGGTTATCTTATCTTATGAATAAACTATTTCTCAGCAGATGATGAGTTAGCTGTTTCACAACTACTCTTTCAAGATTTTTTTAGATAAAAGGAAGGTTAGAGATAAGACTGCTGAGTCAAGAGATGGCTTTTTTTAATGGTTTAACTACTGCCAGCTCAAAGGCCTGTTGTATTTAGCCAATTATTAGCGGTAAGTTGATCATATTTAAGATTGAAGCATTAATTAATGGTAAAACTTCTTTGAGCAGTCTTATCCGGTTGTTTAGGGATGACACGACGAAACTTCCGGGCCTAAAGTAGTCTGCGTTTAATATGGCTTTTGTGTTGTTAACATGTTTAATGTTATGTATTTTCTTCTATTTGATCTCAAAAAGCTCCTAAAACAGTCAGTAATCACTGTTGACCTCCCTCGGCTTTTATTACCGCTAATCATTTATTTAAGCTCAGTTTTTAAAACCTTAGGATGTAACTACAGCACAGCCCATGCAGCAGTATATGAATGACTAACCTCGTATTGTGGATGGATTATCTCAGTTGTTCTCCTGGCTGAAGTTTGGTCCTTTTACAGCATCCTGCCATGCGATTACATTTGTTCCTGACCACGAGAACACTCACATTAACTTTTATCGAGTGGAAAAAAAGTTAGCTTGTTTATATTATACTAACATAGCTGTGTCGCTAGCGGTCACGTAGCACATCATTATGTACCAGCTAGCCCAACTTCAGTAACCCTACAAACGTCACTGCTGTTTAGTTTTCTGTTTTCATTTATGTTGGAAGTGATAACAGAGCTGTACGTTTTAATTTGTTTCCAAAACCCCGCAGTCAGGACATGCTATATTGTATTTAGATAGAAGCTAGCGAGCTAACTCCCTGCTAACTTCTAACTCCGTTAAATGTCATAAATTCCGTTTTCATGGATGCCTGGATGTTAAACTCAATTGTTACACCTGGTAGAGCAGAACACTGATCATTTTATTAAAGATGAAAGACTTTAGACAGTTTGTAACTCTCAGTAATGCCATAGTGATCGTTTGATATATGGACCTGCAGCGGAGTTTAGGTCCAGACACGGCTAGTGACGTCAGACTGAACAACCGGATAGGAATGGGGTCTAAAAGACACTTTGATGGTTTGGAGGAAGTAATTACTGAAGTTAATTTAAAAAGATTAATTGGTGAAAAGGACTAAATGAATATCAGTGAAAGTACTGAAAGTACCGAAAGTAGCCGTAGATAATGCTACATCTATGATATCATTATCAGTGACTCTTTCCTCTAATCGTTAAAATTTTATTTGTAAAGAAATTCATGAAGTCATTACTCGTTAATTGTTAACTATTAATAGCAAGCCAACCATTAATACCATTGTATTAATGTTTGGCTCAACAGTGCTCTGACTTTGTGTCAGCCTGGCTACTGCACTGAAGAGAAACCTGTTGCTCTTATTTTCTTCAATCAGTGATGAATTTTAGGATATTCTAGCTTTAAGTAAGGCTTTTTTTTTTTTTTTAAATTAAAGCAGCAAACTATTTCTCTAAATTATGATCTTCTAAATTAGTGAGACTCCATTACTGAGTTTGACAGTTATACCAGGGAGTTAAGTACTTCTGATTTGAGGCTCTCTTTATAGTCATGCAAGGCATATGTAGTGAAGAAGGTAAATGATTAACAAGATAATCAACCTGTGCAGGAGTAGCTGCTCTGCAATATGTTGGTAAAAGGCATTAAAGATGATAACAGTTGGTGAATTTTATCCTCCAACTTAGTACCAGTACTTTCAGAAAGATATCTGATGTGATGAAATCTATCCCCCATGGCTATGTAATCAATTATTGTAAAAGTAAGTTTTTCAAGGGTGCAAAGCGAGTCTCTAATTCAAACTGGCCTCCAGACTTGAAAATAGGCTACATTTATTACTGTGTGCTGTTAAGAAAAAAGGAGGAAGTGATTTCAAGAAGATGAGAACACGGCAAGAAAATGGATGAACAGTATGTGATGTATTAAAGAAAAAAGTGTCACCATTTAATTTTGTCTTCATACTCTCTTCCTTCCATCTTTACCATATGTTGTGTTTGTTTTTCCTCTCTCACAGTAGTGTGACCTACAATGCTGTTAAGCTGTTTCGATCCGACTCTTGCTGTGTGACTGTGTGATACAGAACCAATCAGCATGTGAACATGAAACCCTCTCCAAACAAAAAACACCATCTTGGAACCTGCTGTCTGATTGGTGTTCTGTAATGAAAAACTCTTCACACTGTGTACAGTGGAAAGAAGGGAGCAACATCGCAATAAAAACGTGTTATGGTAAAAGGATGGCAGTGGATGAGAAAAAAAAGGAAAGAATTACTTTAAATTAAAGACTGTCAGGACCAAAAATTAGAAAAACATACAGTGATATCAAACTCTTCAGATTTGGTCTGCAGGCTTCAACAGAGTTTTATTTATTTTAACATAACCTGATGCTAAAAAGGTGCTGTTTCTCTTCCATCAAACTGTTTTCCATTAGGCTGACTACAGAGTACCAAAACAACCCCAGGATAAGGCTGTGCTAATGTAATACTATGAGCTATCAAGGAAATAATTGCATAATCCAATTGTATTATATTGTATTGTATTGTATGACTGAACCAACAAACACAATGCTGCTGTGAGGTTTCTACAGCAGTGCTGGTGCTAAAACACTGAAATGCTATATAATGGTAATCTCAGGATACATGATGGTAACGTTGTGCATGTCAAACTGTTAATTTGTCAGTATTCTGACAAATTAGTATAATAGTATAATAAACTTGTATGAAGGTGTACTAGGGCCACATTAAGAAAAAATATTATTGATAATTTTGAGAATAAAGTTAAAATACTATTTTGAGAAAAAAGTTGTAATTGTATTTTCGACTGTAATCTGTAATCCGCACATCCAATTATGAGCAGATTACAGTTACGGTTTCAGAACAAACTGCCTCAACTGCTGTAACCTCTACAAAACGCCTCGTGTAGATGACTTAGTAAAACAAATTGATCAGCGGTCTGACACAACACACAATCTCTTTGCTGCATGAGGGTGTAACTATTGATAACCTTGCATTTGTCCTTTACCAGCCACTTCATTTTGAAAAACACAAACTCTTCCTTGTTTCTGTGTTTTTCCATCTCACCAGATGCAGCTTACTCAAACCATCCTTTCAATGCCCTTATACATACACCGCATCGTTTATGTGCTAAAAGAGAAATCATTTCCTTTATTGCTACTAAAACATTTTCTGAAGTAGGCTTTAATTAATTGACAGGGTATAGCAACCGTGGTGATCTCCACATTTTGACTTTTTTCTGGAGATGCAAATACAAATGTTTTCTCAAAATAAATTTTCAATTTTAATATGAAAATTTTGACTTTATTCTCAAAATGATCAATAATCTATTTTTTCTTAATGTGACTCTAATATAATAACAACAACAATAATAATAACAATCTTTGTATTGTTATTATTATTATTCATTTTGTCATTGTTTTGCTGTGTTTTATTTTATTGTTAAGTGTCCGTGGGTGTCTTGAAAGGCGCTTTTAAACAGAAGTTGTTGTTGTCGTCGTCGTCGTCATCATCATCATCATCATCATCATCATCATCATCATCATCATCATCATCATTATTATTATTATCATTATCATTATTATTATTATTACAACAACACTTATACCTTAAACTTTTCTTGAGTCGGACCTGGTACATAAAAAAAAAAAGTACATTCCCACCAACCTGTTTCACTGTTAGGAAGTAAATTATGGGAATGCGACAAAAATCATCAAGTAAATTTGGATTTATCTCTCAAGAGAAAGATTTGTAACTGACCTGCTTTTATACAAATGGTTCTATTTACAGTTTTAATTTCACTAAAATAAACGAAAACTAAAGGTTTTCTAATGGTTTCCATTTAAGAGCAACCACAATAATAAAGACACTAAAACTTAGAAAACAACAACTTACAATCACTCAGGTTCTGCCAAGTCTCTATAGATAAATAAAGATTGCAGGCAGAAGCATTCAACAGAATATGTAACTATGCACCTGAACTCTGTGTTTTACAGTTGTGGTTCCTTTCCCAATAAACACTGTTTGATTTTAAAAGCTATTCGAACACTTTCTGTAGTTTGCCACTTTTCATTTCTTCAATGACATTCAGATAATCAAAACAGATCGAGTAAGAAGCTGAACTTACTGATGGGGGATGTCAGTTTTTGGTTTCCTCCTCTGCAGTTTGGGGTTTTGTTTTTGGGGTGGAGGATCGGTTTGTAGGACTGTCCAGTCGCTCGGTACATGGCCTGGACCCACAGCACCCGTTCCTGCTCATCATCACAAGCAAACATCACCAAATCGCCTTCCTTCAACACGTTAAAAAAAACCCGACCACCTTGCAGACCTAAAGAGGAGATAAAAGAAGTGAATGTTAAAGGGCAGAATAATGAAAAATAAGCACATCCAAATCTTACTTTGTGACAATTTCATCATATTCATCATATTCCATGAAATCATTTCTTGATGATTTATAATTAATTTCTTTTTAAACTGTAGTAAATCTGTGCTCCCTACTTTTCTCAAAAGTGAGATATTGAAAAGTCTGTAATGTAATCTTCAAAATAGAGAACGTGGTTATGAACAAAATTTAGCAGAGAAACAGATAACACAACAAAAATTATAAAAATTGCATTTAAACGTAACATTTAAACAGCTTTTTTGACAGTGTTTTGGGGAGATTAGTATAATTCCATAAATTAGAGTTGTTTTAATTATTTTATTGGCTCCAATAACTTTATTCTTTGTACACAATCAGTTTCAAGATGATCAAAATCTATCGTGCTATTGTTTTTAACATTTCTTTTTCATGTCTACCTGGCCGAGGCTCACAGGAGTCCACTGTGTAGCCCTCCAGCTGCATCAGCTCCTGAGGCTCAGCCTTCTTCTCTCTATAGCTGCACATTGCAAATGTGTACTGACTAACCTGCAGGACAGCGACACAAATTCATGAGCAATCAAAAACAGACACACATGCATGCACACACACCCACACACAGTCCATAGACATGAAAGTTCTCCAGGTTCATTTTCTTTGCTGTCCCACAAAATGTGCTAAAAAAATGTAAAATTTAGTGTTAGGGCTACGCAATGACTGTTAAATATGAATCATGTGAACTTGTTAAGATTATGACATATTCTGACTGTCACATCTGATTTCAGAAAGACGGTAAAAGCAAACTCAAGTCTTCACAAATCAGTGGGCAATGTCATTGTGTCCACTTTGGCTACACAGTGTCTTACTACCAGTCGTCATTAAATATGAACAGCCGTTAAACATTTGATTCCAGGTGCAGAGAAACAGTATCTGAGGACGTTACAAGCTCGTGGGGGTTGGCTGTCACAAAAGCATGGGGTAGATTTGCAAGAATCTGCCCCATGTGCCTCTAATGCTCAGAAAGTTAATGTCAGCTTAAGTTGAAAAAAAAAAGTGTCAAAGGAATTGAGACAACCGGTTTCCTATGAAGGCCGAAGCTTTCATATGTGACTGCTGCGTCCTACCAAAACGCTGCCTGAATCAGATCCTTCAAATGTCAACACTTTGCTGCTGCTGTATTACACCTCTGTCCATATCAGTCACAGCTTACAAATTCATCTGAGCAGCGTCTCACCAGTTTCATACCTGGACAAGAACAAAATATCTTTTTTTCCAGCGTTTCCAGACCCTCTGCCCCATAGCGTACAGGTATCTGAAGCACAAAGAAAGACAGTGAGTTACTGATTGCTTTTTTAAAAAACATTTTTTCCTGAAGTGAACCGCATGTACGATACTGTGTTTCACACACTAATTTAACAGATGACTCACTCATTTTACCCATTTATATACGTCTCATTTTAGCTAGCTAAATAAGCTGGCTAAAATGAGACTAGATTAGTTATTCTGATGGGTACTTAAAGCAGTTGGAATAGTTACAAATAAATTAATCATATGTAATAGTCCTGCCTAAAATGGATTTACATCCATTTTAAACTATTTAACCCAATTTGTCAGTTTTACTATTAAATCATGTAGAAAATATTTTTTCCAAGGTGAGAAATTTGCATAAAACTTAAGCCACTTATCTCTTAAACTGACTCACAGACTCTGCTCAAATTAAATAAAGATATTCTTGAGAATAAGAAAATACTCTGAGGCATTTTGCCTGATGAACTGTGGTTGCAGTGGATTTTTAAAAATGTATGTGGTCCTCTAAATCACAAAAACAAGCAAAATTACTTTTTTCCTTATAAGTAGTAGAAACTCTTATTACTCTTGTTCTTTAAATGGTCTGTAGAATTCGGTTCATCGGGTTTTGTGCTCACCAACAATTTCAGTAACATTTTGAGAAGTCCTACTTCACAGAGTGTTATGGTTTACTCTTTCTTTCTTTTTCATGCCCACACACACCACACAAGTGCTTTTAGTGCTCAGAGTAGAAAAGCGCTATATAGGAACCAGTCCATCTATCATGTACAAAATGTTACCGAGGGCTGCTACTGGCCTACAGGATGCACTTTCAAAATATTTGACATATAGTTTGTCATCTCTAATTCAAACAGCAACCCAAGTCTCACACTGAAGAGTTAAAAAGCTTTTGAAGATTTCCAGCAGCTGATAAAGATCATGCAATACCATTGAAAGATCCAGAAGAGCCACTAAAGGGGTCCTGAGGAAAGACTGTTTTGTCAAATGTGAAATGGATTTGTGGAGCTCCACAGGAGTTTTTGTATTTTCTAAAATAAAAGAGCATACTTATTTTCTTTTCTTGTAGTTTAATAAATTCGAATGTCAAATGCATTAATTTTGATAAACGCCTAACCTTTAAAGTCAATCACTCTTTGGATTTTGGACTGCTGCCTTGGGTGTGGGCAGTGTCGTCTTACAATTCACCAATAAATGAAGGAAAAACTGGTTACTATTACTGTTCTTGAAGCTTGTAGGTACAAATGACAAAAAACCAAGTATAGAAATGCATAACTTCAGGAGAAATTGTTTTCAACGTTTTGCTTGAAATATTCATTTGCCTCCTGCTTCAGATAAAAGGTTAGTATACTGTTTTAATGCAACCCACCCCAAGAAGAACAAAACATAAAAGAACAAAAACTACATTTACATTTAAAATATTTACAAGCTTTTGTGAGCCTCTTTGTACCAAATCATTATTTTGATATTATTTTTATTGTGTCTCATATCCCAATATGACACCAAATTATTAGTAACAATTATTTTTTATCTAAAGTGAAACTAAAGTAATGAGTTTTGAGCTGAAAGAGGCCATGACAACAGCAGCAGCTCAAAATGGAAGAATAACCAGCATGGCCTCTCAATCAATGGCTGCTCCTGGGCCTCCTAAAGCGTGGGATACAGGCAAGTGCAAGTGAGGAAAATCAATCCATGGCGAGACCTCTTTCTTCAGCCCTGATGCCTGCCCTTAAAGAAAAGGCCTCCAGTCAAGGCTGTGGTGTGTCTGGATGGAGAATCTGGGCCATTCTGCATGACTCCAGGTTAACATGTGGCACTGTTCGCCAGCCACTTGTGTAAATTATTTGGTTGCTGGTCCTGCTCCTTCCTGCTGTTTCAAACATCCTTCAGCTGCAAGGATCCAAAGAGATGGACGGTTGATGCCAAAAAGTTCACTGCAGACATTTAACAGTCCTCACAGCACAAAAACATCCATCTTAAACTGGTCATTTAGCCAGACATTTAGACTCTGAGGGTTTTAAAGTCTGTCGACACACTGAGCAACTACAGTGTTTCTCATTGCATTTATATATTAGGCACCATTTGTTTGAAATAAAAGAACCGATGTTACAACAATGAAGAAAGTTTTTGTGTCTAAATCTGGTTATAACCGTAGCAGATTGGCTGCGATTTTAAAAATTGTAAGAAAAAAAGACATACTTTAAGACAAAGTAATAGAACAGATTATCCGCAGCAGTATTACTGAGTTTGTAATAGACTTCATTTATTTCAGCACAAATAAAAAAAGAGATACTTTGCCTCCTGGAGAGATGATTCTTCTTATTTAAATAAAAAGTGTCAGTTATTTATAGTTCGTAATTAATCAGTACTGTTTCACACAATATAATTTATAGTGATGTGGAGAATACGAAGACATTTCCTTGTTAAAATAAGAAAAAAACATTTTTGGAAAATGATGCGTTCATGTTTTAAAACTAACATAGATGCCTACGGTCAACTTATATTTGTTTGTAACAAATGACAGATAAAAACAAATATCTGCCATAAAATAATGAATGTTAGATTATGAGAAAATGAGATTTTAGCAAATGAATCGGTTTCACTGGGAGAATCTGAGCAAAGCGACATTTTTCATAAAACAACTTTGTTCTCTCACACACACACACGCGCGCGCGCACACACACACACACAAACACACACACTCGCGCGCATGCACACACATGCACACACACACAGTCAAACATTGGACTTTAAGACAAGACCGAATCATATTTATGATAAATGAGTGTAGACTGCTGGTTTTCTTCTACTGTTCACATAAAATACAAAAACACATTTGAAATAAAGAAAACGCTACGTCCAGATGAACAGAATCAACGTTTGTGGATTTAAATAAAGTATTTCCATTTTGTTTCCCTGCCCGTTTTATTTTGACCATCAAATGTGTTTTTGCATCTGTTGGTCTCCTAATCGAGTTTAATTCACTTTGACTACTTTTTTACTGTTTTGTTTTTTTCTACAGTTTGAACCTAAGCCCACAAACACTGCCAAATGCAAAATGTCTTTTAACAGAATAAGTTTTCTATTTTTATATATTTTCTTTGCTATAAGAGAAGTAATGAAATGCTTCAGTTGGACTCATTTCATTGACATGTGTGGAGTTATTTTGATAATCTTATAGGTAAAACTCAGAAATGCAGCATGTAAGACATTGACCTCAGTTGGTGGAACAGCATCAAAGCAGCAGGCACAGCACAACCCTTAATAAATCAAATGCCAGAAAACCAACAAAGAGAAGAGCTGAACATGGACCAGAGAGGCAGAAGTAACAGAGAGACCGATACTGACCCCTTGTGTAAACCAAGAAGGCTACAGATGGAGTGCAGTTACCAACCAGCCAGTCAATTATTAAAACTGCCCGACTCCCACATTGTTACAGTAATGAACAGAACCGTTTGTCAGCTCCTGCGGGAGGCTCATTAGATGTGTGAGGCTCATTCATACACAAGACTCATTCACATACACATTCATACAAGCGCTTCTTCTAAACCTAAGTGCCTAAAATTTGAAGGATACATCACGAGCAACTTAGGGTTCAGTATCTCGCCCAAGGAATTGGAAAGCAAACACAGACCTTAGAATTTTTAGACAAACCACGTTTCTGCCTGAGTCATAAACCATGAGTCAAAATGAGAGGTGTGACTCATTCCTCTCGTCTTACTGAAAATACAGCAGAATTTAGTTACATGAAGTCAGATTGTCCACCGGATTGTTTGTTTTTTGTTTGTTTTCCACAAAGAGTGGAAACACTGAAAACTGCTGAGACCATAGACTCTGCATCATCTTTTCCAAGGAAATTTGAATTTAAAACTGTTAGTTTAAAACCAATTCTAATTATTACTGTAAATTTTGAAGGAAAAAAAAACCTGACTCCATACAATATATTTTAAAAAAATGAACTCTTCAATTGAGACATGAAATGTTAAAAGAAAATAAATATTTCTCTCAGCAACACTTGCAGGCTGGAAAATTAGAATTTGCTTCCATCTTCTGGTTAAAATAAAAACTACACAGTAACAACTCAAACAGGTCTTACACAGAAATATTTTAAAAGAATAGTGATTCTAATTTTAGCTGCCATTGAGAAAACCAACCAGGCTAAAAAGTGCTGATAAAAAAGCAAAATAAAACCTTCCTCAATGAACATATGTGAACATTTGTGACTTATGTCCAGAAAGAAAGAACAAAGCATAGCAATGTGATATTTCTTTAAAATCTATTTATCCCAATGTGGAATGTGGCAGTATTCCTGATTAAATTCTGCAAGTGTTTTGTACAATGGCAAACCTCAGACACTGCTGCCTGAAACCAATTACTTGATATACTTTATTGTCCCCTTAGGGAAATTTGTTGTGGACTCAGGTGCTGCCGTCACAGAGTTAACAGACATTAAAGAAAGGAGAAATAAATAATAGATTTAAAAAAACAACAACAAAAACAAAACCTTAGTCCATCTTTAACCACAAACTACTCCATTTGTTTGTTTGTTACAAACACGCCACAGCACAACTCTACTATACTGCAGAAAATATATTTTGGATTTTTTTTTTTTTTTTAACACTCCGAGCCGCAACTGTTTTATTTCCATAGAGAAGAAGGACGTAAGCCTACAGTGATCACCCTCAGTCTCCTAGGAAATAAACCTATGATTCCAATTTCAAAATCCTCCTCAGAAAACTTGACTTCTGATGTCAAGGTCATCAGGGTTCGAATGTTTCACTAAACATGTTGGTATGATTTTGAAAATCCTAGGTGACTCCCGTCTCAAGTTTTCGCATTCACAAGATCGAGAATTGAACTTGTCAGAGATTTTTCGTAGACAGACCTATGGTGTCAAGTCACTTCCTTCTTGAGTTATTACATTTACAAACTTGGGCTGGGCTGTGACCTCTTTGCTATCCAACTGTCAAGCACTGAAGTAAAAAACTTTGGGGAAAAAAACCCAACTGAAACCACGCCCGCCAAAAAAGAAAAAGGAAACAGGATGTAGCATGTGACTCACCCGCTGTGCTTCATGTTGGGAGGTTTGTCCATGCGGACAGCCAGTTTGATTTTCAGCTCTGTGTCCTGGCTGTTCTTGGGGACAATCATACGATGGAACTCTGTGTGCTTTGGTCCATTGGTAGTCGGGTTCAGGATTACCTGAGAGGGAGGAATGGAGAAATAGATCAGGAAAAAAAAACAAACAAACAAAAAAAAAGTATAATGTCTATGGGAAAATAGCCCTCAGCTTCCTGACCTAAAACCGCAGTAAAGACCTATTTAACAGTTCCTACTAAATTTATGGTCTTGAGTCTTATTTATTAAAGCATAATGTTTTTGTAAATTGTGGTTCGATTCAAAGTAATTGATAAGTTGTGTGATGCAAAGATAACTTCGGAGGCTGTGAGAGAGTGGTTATGAGAAAAAGATGAGGATGTGTGAGTGAGTGACACCAAGGAGCAACTCATGTAAAACAATGTCTGACCTTTTGAATGTATGATTTAATAAGAGTATATTGTGATGAGCAAACCCAGAGATTTAAAGAAAAAGGTAAAAGAAAGTATTCCTATTGTCATGGTCCTGGGCCATGTGGGCCCAGTATTCTTAGTTTTCATGTATTTTTGTATTTTGTTCTTTATTTAGGCCATGCTTCCTGGGTTGATCTGTTACGTTGTTCCTTATGTGTTTTCCCTTCGTGACTCTTACCCCCTGTGTGCCCCTCTGTGTATTTATGAGCCCTCGTCTCTTTGTGCTTTATTCTATGTTTTCCCCAGCCCGTTATGTCTGCGTTCTCCCCGTGCTCTCTCTCCTCCTGTTTGAACCTCTGTGTACTTCCTGCTTTACTTTGCCCGTCTCCCATCAGTGTTACGTTCACTCCTGCCGTGTCTTGTTATGATTATCAGTGTCACCTGTGTTCCCCGTGTGCATCCACTTCCCCTGATCTTCCCTCATGTGTATTTAGTCTCTGTGTTTCGTACAGTCTGTGTCGCGTCGTCTGTGTTCTCACCTCCATGTTTTCCCGGTCAGTCCTTGCAGTGATCATCATAGTCTGAGTTTTCTTAGTTTGTCGCAGTATTAGTTTTCCCAGTTTAGTTATAGTCTAGTCACGCCATCCCTGCTTTGTTTGTGCACTTTGTCTTCAGCCATAATAAAGGCTCGCTCCTGATCATGACGAGCGCTCTTTCCGGGGAACTCGACTGGCTCTTGGGGGTCCCCGGAGTTGCCAGGGACTTCCACCGCTCACCCCGCCCGCTTCCACGGATAGAAAGAAACGGCACTCTCGCCGCCGGCGCTCTGAGCCCCACCCTAAGGAGGTCCCTCAGTTAATGCCATCTGAGGCTTTAACTCCCATCAGCCATCCAGCCGTGAGTACCCCTGACTCAGTTTCTGACGTCGTATCTAGCCCCTTAGCCAAAGACCTCAAGTCAAAGGGATTTTCTGAGGTAACTAGTGATGAGGACGTTACGTCTCACACAGTGAGCCTGCAATCGGTGGGTTTTTCTGGAATAATGAAAGATGCTGGGAGTAAGGGGTCAGACTCAAAGTATTCTGTATCAGACGACTTTCGATTTAATGTGTTGACATCCTTAGCGAGCAGTCCTAGTTGTGTGGGTGATCAAGACTTAAATCCTATTACCTCTGACAATTCAACGATTACCAAGCCACCTCATGCCAGGTTTGAAACTTTGCGTGAACCATCTACCGAGTCTGAAGAGAGACTGCCTAGCTTTCCTCAAGGAGCAACTACAGACTGTTTGTACTGTGCTGAAGTCTCTGAAGAGGTGGGGGCAGCAGCTGTCCAGTCAGCACCCGTCCTAGTTTTGCCCCAGACTCCTCTTGTAACGGAGGTGAGTGACTGTGCTTTTTCATCTCATGAACCTGATATAGTGGAGTGTACTGGGTTGCCCTTTTGTGGGCCCAGCTATGAAGAAACTGGTGCCAAAGACTGCTCTACCATTAATCATGATTTCATAGACACCCATGCTGTGACTGACCTAACTCTAGTTACGAATGGGGGCCAGTCAGAGCAGTGTTGTGATAATGAAAGGACTGTGTGTAACTGTTTTGAAGAACCACACAACGAAACCACAGACAACGTTCTTGGCCCTGTAGAATCCAGGACTTTTTCTAGTGTTGCTCCCATAGCCGCACCACATGGAGCAAAGGTTCATGAGACAGCGAAAGGGATTCACACGTCGACTGTACAGTCTGCTTCTGAGCCTGCTAGGAATGGCGTGAGCTTTCTCTCCGCCTCAGACTGTTATCTACTGCAGCAAACTCGTACAGCCGAGACGGAGTGTTACCCCCGCGTGCAGATCGTAGTGGAGTCTAGTTCCGTATTCCCTGATGGTGGGATTGCAGACAGGGCTCAAGACCAAATGCACAGGAACGTGAGCTCTGATGCTACTGCTTCTCAGTCGCAGACTGTTAGGCCAGCCATAAGCATGCCTGCCTCTTTATGTGACTCTGAATCCAGCTACGGACTTATGTGCAATCCTACCATGAACTATTGTGTTGACAATACCGACAGGGAGTTGGCATCTACTACTCGAGTTACCGAAAGTGTTCATGACCTGAGAAATTATGTTTTCAAAGCTTGTCATGCTAACAGTGTTCTATGTGCTGCCTCACCAGTCGCTTCTGAGCTTAAGACTCTCCCCAGGGCCTCCTCAGATGCCACGTCAGCTGGGGGGCCCGAGGAGCCCGTCCAGTCCCACGCCACGTCAGCTGGAGGGTCCGAGGGGCCCGTTCAGCCGCCTGTCTCCGCTGGAGGGTCCGAGGGGCCCGTTCAGCCACCTGTCTCCGCTGGAGGGTCCGAGGGGCCCGTTCAGCCTCAAGCCTCGTCAGCTGGAGGGTCCGAGGGGCCCGTTCAGCCTTCTGTCTCCGCTGGAGGGTCCGAGGGGCCCGTTCAGCAACCTTCCTCATCAGCTGGGGGTTCTGGAGAACCGCACCAGCCTCATGCCACGTCAGCTGGGGGGTCTGAGGGGCCCGTTCAGCCTCCTGTCTCCGCTGGAGGGTCCGATGGGCCCGTTCAGCCTCCTGTCTCCGCTGGAGGGTCCGAGGGGCCCGTTCAGCAACCTTCCTCGTCAGCTGGGGGTTCTGGAGAACCGCACCAGCCTCATGCCACGTCAGCTGGAGGGTCCGAGGGGCCCGTTCAGCCTCCTGTCTCCGCTGGAGGGTCCGAGGGGCCCGTTCAGCAACCTTCCTCGTCAGCTGGGGGTTCTGGAGAACCGCACCAGCCTCATGCCACGTCAGCTGGAGGGTCCGAGGGGCCCGTTCAGCCGCCTGTCTCCGCTGGAGGGTCCGAGGGGCCCGTTCAGCCACCTGTCTCCGCTGGAGGGTCCGAGGGGCCCGTTCAGCCTCAAGCCTCGTCAGCTGGAGGGTCCGAGGGGCCCGTTCAGCCTTCTGTCTCCGCTGGAGGGTCCGAGGGGCCCGTTCAGCAACCTTCCTCATCAGCTGGGGGTTCTGGAGAACCGCACCAGCCTCATGCCACGTCAGCTGGAGGGTCCGAGGGGCCCGTTCAGCCTCCTGTCTCCGCTGGAGGGTCCGAGGGGCCCGTTCAGCAACCTTCCTCGTCAGCTGGGGGTTCTGGAGAACCGCACCAGCCTCATGCCACGTCAGCTGGAGGGTCCGAGGGGCCCGTTCAGCCTTCTGTCTCCGCTGGAGGGTCCGAGGAGCCCGTCCAGCCTCACGCCTCGTCTGCTGGAGGGCCCGAGGAGCCCATCCAGCCACCTTCTGCTACGCCAGCTCCAGCCTGTGCTTCGCCTGCTGCAGCTCCAGCCTGTGCTTCGCCTGCTGTGGCTTCATCAGAGTCTTCGTCAGCCGCAGCTCCAGAGCCTTCGTCAGCCGCAGCCGCAGCTCCAGAGCCTTCGTCAGCCGCAGCCGCAGCTCCAGAGCCTTCGTCAGCCGCAGCCGCAGCTCCAGAGCCTTCGTCAGCCGCAGCCGCAGCTCCAGAGCCTTCGTCAGCCGCAGCAGCCTCAGAGCCTTCGCCTGGTCCGGCCTCCGAGCCTTCGCCTGGTCCGGCCTCCGAGCCTTCGCCTGGTCCGGCCTCCGAGCCTTCGCCTGGTCCGGCCTCCGAGTCTTCAGCCTCGTCTGCCGCGGCTTCGGCCTGTGCTTCGGCTGGTCCTGTGCCCACCGGGCCATGGCCGGCACGCCTGACACTGGAGAGCCGCCGCTGCCTTCCGCGCGGCCGGCCCCCTGAACTGCTCCGTCGTCTCCTCCGCCGCTGCCTTCCGCGCGGCCGGCCCCCTGAACTGCTCCGCCGCCGCCTTCCGCGCGGCCGGCCCCCTGAACTGCTCCGCCGCCGCCGCTGCCTTCCGCGCGGCCGGCCCCCTGAACTGCTCCGCCGCCGCCGCTGCCTTCCGCGCGGCCGGCCCCCTGAACTGCTCCGCCGCCGCCGCTGCCTTCCGCGCGGCCGGCCTCCGGATCTGTTCTGTCACCGTGGCCACCTTTCCCGTGGCCGGCCTCCGGAACGGTTGGACTGGACTTTTGTGTTGTCGCCTCTCGGGTTGGCCTTCGGGCCTCTTTGGACATTCGCCTTCCTGTTCTGGACTCTTTTGTGTATTTGTGGACTCAGTTTTGTTCTCGTGCTCCTTGTTTTTGGTTCGTTTTGTTCCCTCCGTCCTGGTCCCCCGCCTCCCGCCCTGGGTGGGGTGTTTTCTGTTTCGCTTGTGTTTTGTTTCTCGGGTTTGGGCTGTCGGGAGCCAGCCCTTTAGGGGGGGGTGGTGTCATGGTCCTGGGCCATGTGGGCCCAGTATTCTTAGTTTTCATGTATTTTTGTATTTTGTTCTTTATTTAGGCCATGCTTCCTGGGTTGATCTGTTACGTTGTTCCTTATGTGTTTTCCCTTCGTGACTCTTACCCCCTGTGTGCCCCTCTGTGTATTTATGAGCCCTCGTCTCTTTGTGCTTTATTCTATGTTTTCCCCAGCCCGTTATGTCTGCGTTCTCCCCGTGCTCTCTCTCCTCCTGTTTGAACCTCTGTGTACTTCCTGCTTTACTTTGCCCGTCTCCCATCAGTGTTACGTTCACTCCTGCCGTGTCTTGTTATGATTATCAGTGTCACCTGTGTTCCCCGTGTGCATCCACTTCCCCTGATCTTCCCTCATGTGTATTTAGTCTCTGTGTTTCGTACAGTCTGTGTCGCGTCGTCTGTGTTCTCACCTCCATGTTTTCCCGGTCAGTCCTTGCAGTGATCATCATAGTCTGAGTTTTCTTAGTTTGTCGCAGTATTAGTTTTCCCAGTTTAGTTATAGTCTAGTCACGCCATCCCTGCTTTGTTTGTGCACTTTGTCTTCAGCCATAATAAAGGCTCGCTTTCTGTTAAGTCCACTCCCGTCTACTCACTTGTGTATGCACCTGGGTCCATCACACACACCACCGCACGGCCTGTCTGCAGACCGTGACACCTATGTAAGTGAATAAAAGAACATTTGATTTTAAAGTGTGTATGTGTAAGTCAAATGGAGAGAGGATGATAAAGTGTGGCTGGACTGTGTGGTTGGATGTCACCGTGCATGATGCTAGTTGTCATCTCAGAAGATATAAGGTCCAGTAAGAGAAGAGAGGCGGTAGAAAGGATGACAAGCTATAAATGGTTTGTGCAGAGGAAATAAGTGGTTCTTCCCATTGTTTTCTGTGAGATGAGCAGTTCACATTGGATCAAAGAGTACTCTGTTCATTTTTGACTATTTTTGCCAATACCTTGTTATAGTGTCTTTATTTTTTACTAAGAATGGAACAGCTTCAGAAGACAAGTGGTCTGCCAAACAATGACCACATCCTCGCCAACAATTAAGTTGTTCCCTGGTCCGTCTGGCCTTTTGTTTTGGAGTTATAAAAAAACCTTACACTATTTTTTCATGAAATCCCTTAACATATGAGACCGTATTAGTTCTTTGGGCTACACTAAATATTAAAATTTTAATCTTGATTGTTGTTTCGACTTCCCAAAATTAAATGAATATGTTCAAGCAGTATTGAAATCACATGCTTCATCAATAGAACAGGAAGGAAACGCAAATCAAGCATTCCCTAAATCGGCACCTGACCACATGCTTGCATGTACCAATCACAGCTGCTCTCATGCAGTAAGACGTTTCATTCATATAGTCTGGAAGAAATAAGAAACTTCCAACCAGCAACTGTCAGTCATTGTTTTCACTGTGCTTTGACTTCCCTGACCTTCAATTATCTCCTCCATACACACAATGAACTGTGAATTCAGCTTAATCGGGATTGAACTTGTATACAACAACAACATGTTTGGATCTTGTAGATATGTGTGAAAATTACAAATAACATCTGAAGCTTTTAGAACTTCGAGTTGTCTCACCTGCCAATCAAATTCTCTAAACCTTCACTGATGGATTCCTTTCCTCCAAACAAATTTTTCATGACCTCTGAAATTATTCTGATCTTGTACGGACTTATCAGTTATAGTGCTAGGTAACTGGACTTTTTTCCCCCATGTCTAGTGTTTCTTCAATTTCTGATTGTCAGAAGACGTCTTGGGAAGTCTTGGTACCCACAGCCCTCTAACAGATACACCTGTGGTACCAATTTCAAAATTCTACATCACTTTGTTCTCAAGTTACCGTATTCACAATCTTGGGTGTCCATGTTGCCTGCCCATCCGCTGCCCAGCAGGGTGACAACATTACCCAATCAGCCCATTGTGGTCAAAGGGTTAAAAAAAAAGAAAAAAAAAAGTATCTGGTTCACTTAGCAGTCACCCAAGTTTCTGAGCAAAAAAAACATCTTTGATACAACATTAAGGTTGTATCAAAGTTTCAAACAACTTTCACACGATACTCATTTATAAATGTGGACAACCTGGAGAAAAATATCAATTCATTATCGAAGTCTGGAAATTAAAAAAAAAACAAACTCACAACAGAGAAATGAAATTGAAGAAATGTTGTATCTAAAGTCACATTTATTATCAATAACACTACGCCTAAAATGACAATGTAACTAATGCAGACTAAATTACACAGTTATTTTCATTTTGATCATTTGAATGTAGTTAATTATCTTTATATAGAGAACTTTTCTAAACAAGTAAATATTATCTACTAAACATTATACACTAAATAGACTTTAATAAACCAGAATAATAGATTTATTCACCTTGCCCAGCTCCTTGTCATCCAAAGCTAAGACCCCGGTGCTCTCTAGGAAGAGCTTCACTTTAACTGAAGGCAGAGGTTGAGTTGTGGTGAAGTCCCCCTGAGTCCCCCACCTGAAAGACATGAGAATTTTAATGATTTGTAAAATTGTAGGTTGGCACTGCTGTTGACACTGGGACAGGGAGGAATTGAAGATAAACAGATTTAACTCGAGCTAACATTAGCAGCCTTTTTGCTGCCTCACCACTGTATGTTCTACTACCACACCATCTTGGTACTGCTTTGGCTGCTAACCGCACAGCAAGTCACATTATTTGGCAGACAATTGTATTAAAAATGCCTGTTAGTCAAAGCAACCACCTCCATAATAGAGAAAAATTTAAGGTTATATGAGATTTCAACTAGTTACATTTTTTTTAATCCACCACCTTATGGAACTCATAGAAATATTTGTTTTTAAAGAAGCAACTGTAAAATTAGACATAATTAGAAATTTTAACATTGAAATTCACTGGAATGTACTCATTTTTGGAGTGTTTTGGGGGACTTCTCCTTCAACTGGCTTCAAATTCAGTCCTAGAGGTTATAATTATTGTACATATTTTTCTACAAAAACAAAATTCTGCATGTTCCATCTTGTCTAGGTGGTCATTAATCTGCATAGCATGACTTTTATTGCTCCAGTCTGTCTGGGTTTCTCCCTTTTTTCATTCATTTTGGTTCCGACCTGAACTGAATAAACTTGGTTGGTCTCCTGCTGTAATTTCCCCTCAACCCTTTACTATGAAATTAAATTGAAAAGAATATTCTAACAAAATTCTGCCTGGGATAGTATCAGCCCGTTTTATTAATGGGCCAACAAACTGTGCGGCTAAAATTGACACTTAAAGATTAGAAGCTGGAATTATGAGTTTAGCCTGAAGTAGTTAGTCCCACTGTATATGGGACTGTACAGCAATTTGTCCCCTTCTCTTTTATCTCTTCCCTTCTCAAGTTATCGCATTCACAAAATTTTCCTTGACCATGAGGTCGAGGTCACTGAACTGTCCAAGACTTTTAGATATACCTGTGGTATCAGTTTGAAACTCCTTTGTTCTCAGGTTATAACATTCACAAACTTGGGTGGTCAAAACTGAGATTTGGGTATTCTAAACAGTCTAAATCAAATGTGGCCAATTCATTTTCCCAAGAGAGTAATAAGACAGTAATAAGAGAGAAATAAGTTCAACAGGAGATGAAATAACATGGAGCAGGACTGAGTTCAGCTTACTGCTGCAGACCTCCACAACAGTCACAATTTCTCATGTGGTCCCTTGGTAAAAAATAATTGCCCACCCCTGGTCTGAACAGATCAGGAAGATTAACTCACTGTGGTCTTGAGGCTTCTACTTGGTCGGTCTGTAGCTTTTCTTCTCCTTCTACCTCCATGGTACAGTAAACCATACGGTCTGGGGCCACTGACTTCAGGCCCTGGACCTCCATGATTACAATCTGAGAAAATCAACAGAGGTTTGGCACCAACAAACAGAACAACAAACAAACTCAGTTTTCAACCCAGAGTAACCCATTCACATCCCCAGCTTTTACCACTGACACTTTCTCTTTGAAGAGGTAACAGAAAGAGGAAACACACCCAGCTGGAAGAGTTTTGAATGAATGAACTACAGGCCATGAAGTATGCTAGGATTACCTGGATTTCAAATCATACAATTAAAAAAGAATTTTAATCTACTCAGGTCATCTTTGTCTAAAAAAAATTAAAATGTGTTAAATGATCCAAAATATTTTTTTGCATGTTTGTCACAAGCATAATAAATAGTGAAGGGGGCAAATACATTTTCACAGCACTGTATTTTGTGAGCAAGTTACCAGCAGACATTTCTATAAACCCAAACACACCTCCAGAGTGAAAGACAAGACGATGTCCGACTTAGACAGATCTCCCTCATCTCCAAGATCTAGAAAGGAGTTATTTACAGTGGAGCGTTTGAGCTTCTGTTTGAAGTCTGGACCTCCTTTAGACACAGGCAGACTCTCCAAATTTGCCATCAGTAGGTTGACAGATGATCGCAGCTCCTCCACATACAGAGCCTCCATATCAGCAGAGACAAACTTTGGGTATTTCCGTTCCTGAAGGAAACACAACATACATTAAAGTTCATCTTAACGTAAACATCAACATTGGATGTGTATCTTTCAGGAAATAGAAGTCATGTGACATTTTCTGGATGCAAGTAATCAGTTAGTACCTTGGCAATCTTTTCGGCCAACTGTAACCTGCCATCCAGCTCTCTACGGATCTGAGCTGCCTGTTCATCCATGCTATCGAGCTGAAAAAGAAGGGAGGAAAAAAAAAAAAGAAAAAAAAAAAAAAAAAGATTGTCACTAACTGTCCAGTGAAAAGTGAAATTCTCTGACATACAACCAGTCAGCAGCTGAGGGGTGAGGATGTGAGAGTTTCAGCAGGATGTCAAGCCTGTGAAAAACATACCACGCACGCACGCACGCACGCACGCACGCACGCACGCACGCACACACACACACACGCACGCACACACACACACACACACACACACACACACACCATGAAGAGGCCAGTAGGAAAACAACAACCACCAAATACTTGCAGAAAGTGAGGCAAGTCCAGAGGAGTCAGTTAAATGGGAAGAACAAGGTCCAGGCAATAAACACCTACGTCCCTGCTAGTCGTCAGATACCCTGCTGGGATAATCGACTGGCTGAAAGTGGAGATCAAGCCCCTGACATCAAAACAAGGAAGCTCCTTATCATGCATGCAATGTTTGTTTGTTTTTAATATACACCTTTAAAAACTAATGTTAGTCAACATACAACATTGTCAGATGTTATGTAGGCCAAACAACAGACACGCAAGTGAAAAATCTGTCAATGATGATTTTTCACTTGTTGTTTGTCCAATAAAATATTTGGTTCTTGATTGGAAGTTGTTGACTGTCGACTGTTCACAGTTTATTTAAGATGGTGCTGCTTGGTGTTTCATTGTCTAATGAAAAGCAGGTGTGCTCAAAACGTCACTAGATGTGTGCAGAAGTGTGCAGATGTTATTTTCCTTTAATCATCCTATTTATTGTTATTTATTTATTTTTAAATGGCTCCAATGATTGAACCAATCTATAAACCCCAATCTTAATCTTATAATCTTAAGATTTATGATACAGACATGAATGAATGAGTTTGTGCGTTTTATGGACTTTCAGGGTGCAGGAGGCTTTTTTGTTTGTTTGTTTTGTTTTCTCAATACAACAAGTTAATCACATTGTTCAGTGCTACTTTGAATTCCTGTTGTCTGTGGTTACATTCAAATCTGATTAGAGGTACTGACAGGAGAGCTCACAATCTGCTCATTAGACACTTTATTCAGCAGAGTCAAACAAATGTCATAGCTGACATAATGAAATAAAAAGCAAAACACCGTATTTTCCAGACCATAAGGCACACTGTCGATGAACAGGTCTGTTTCCATACATAAGGCGCACCAGATTATAAGGCGCATTAAGTGAAACAAAACAAATAAGTCAAACTTTACTCAACTCATTCTTCTTGCTTCCTCCACTTCCGTACCATTGACTCATTAATGCAGAATTGTCTCGCAGCTGCTCTATTCTCATGTTGTTTCAGTATATTAATGACTAACCTTAGCTTATCACATACAAATTGATGAAAGAGGGAAAAACATGTAATTCATGCACCATTTATAGCGCTATACCAGTGGTGCAGCCACAACAACCTGGTGCTGAACGCCCAGAAGACAGTGGAGATTATTGTGGACTTCAGGAAGCACAAAGCTCCACTCCCCCCATCATCCTGACTGACACCCTCATCACCTCTGTGGACTCATTCTGCTTCCTGGGTACCACCATCACCCAGGACCTGAAGTGGGAGCCCACCATCACCTCCGTCATCAAGAAAGCCCAGCAGAGGATGTACTTCCTGAGGCAGCTGAAGAAATTCAACCTGCCAACACGGACGATGATGCAATTCTACACTGCAATCATCGAGTCCATCCTCACCTCCTCCATCACCGTGTGGTACGCTGGAGCCACTATCAGGGACAAACAGAGACTGCAGCGTGTTGTGCGCTCTGCTGAGAAGGTGATTGGCTGCAGACTCCCATCTCTGCAGGACCTGTACACCTCCAGGACACTGGGGCGTGCAGCTCGGATCTCAGCTGACCCTTCTCACCCTGGACACAGTCTGTTTGACCTGCTCCCCTCAGACAGGAGGCTCCGGTCCATTCGCACCAGAACCTCTCGCCATAAGAACAGTTTCTTCCCCTCTGCTGTTGGACACATGAACAATAACCGTATGACTGTTCCCACCACTAACACATGACCCTACGCTGTGTTCACTGCATCATTCCATGTTTGGCACTGATCACCACCTGCACTCATGTATATATCATGTATATATCTATCTACTTAGCACTTTTAATTCTTATTCTTATTTTTATTTATTTATTTATTTATTTTTTCATGTCTATTTAAGCGTAATTTATGACAGTATGTTTGCACTGAAGCACCGCAGCAATTTCCTAATGTTGTAAACCTGCTCAACGTTTGGCAATAAAACCCTTTCTGATTCTGATTCTGATACCCAGGGGTTAAACAGGGCCAAAAAGATCTGGAACGGCATTTTTGTTCTGTTTATCCTGCAGCTTAGTGCAGGATAAACTGGTTTGCTTGCCATCAGAGATGGGCTGTAACGCGTTACTGTAATCCGATTATTTTTTTTAAGTAACGAGTAAAGTAAGGGATTACTATTTCAAAATCGGTAATTAGATTACTGTTACTTTCCCGTAGGAACGCTGCGTTACTGCGTTACTAAAACCATGATTTTCTGCGAGAATGTCTCATGACAGTGACGTAAGCGAGTGCGCCGTTAGTGACAACAGCTGTGTGCAGATCAACAATGGATAATATATCGAGTGCGGGAGAGAGTATGAGCGTGCAGCGTTTAAAGCGTGGAAGCACTGTCCTTACTTTGAGTTTGATTCCATAAAAAGTGACAAAAACATTAGTGTCCGTTGTGCGTGGGAAGAAAACTTCTTTTTACAGCAAAAAAACCCCTAAACTTCCAAACAAGCACCGAGTGGGCAACGAGGTAATGGGAAACTCACAGAGAAACTCGCGGATTCTTCAACTGACCGTCGCGGCACACCTGCACCAGGGTAAACCTCCGCCTACCCCACTCCTGCTTTACAGGTGAAAATAGAGCAAAAGGACTGCTAGTCTTTGACTTTATTTATTTTCTGCTGTGTTTTACTTGCATCTATTTGAAAGACTGAGTGTAAACACAAATATTTTATTTCATGTGCTGGAATGTGCAGAAAATAGGTTTAAATATTAAACTAATTTCTTCCAGTCAGAGAATGGTGCATATAATTAAATGTTTGCTTGATGCATAAAGTTAAAAGATTAAAACTGATAAAACAAGTTAAAAAAAGAGACTTTTCCATTTGATTACATTTTGTATGATGGATTATGCAGAAAAAGTAGAATTGGGCTGAAAGATCTATCGCTTTATCACCTATTCAGGTTGTAAATCGTGTTTTTAAAAAGTAACTAAGTAACTAAGTAATTAATTACTTTTGAAAATAAGTAATCAGTAAAGTAACAGGATTACTTTTTTGGGGAAGTAATCAGGAATTAGTTACTGATTACTTTTTTCAAGTAACTTGACCAACACTGCTTGCCATACTGTGGTGAACTTACAGTAACGGACTGTGTTGGATTGCTGCACAGAGGCCGTGGTGTTTATGGTCAAAGTTAGGTTACATCAAGTGTAGCAGGGACGAGTTTGGATTTAAAGTGCTTAGATTAATTCACAGAATTCTACATTTACATAGGTGAAGTACATACTGTGGTATAAAGACAGCAGCACAGGTCAGCTGATCACACCATGAATATAAGAGTAAAGATAGTGAGTTTTGACTCTTTACCCCACAGTGAGCCAGTATAACTGATTCTAGGTTTCCCCACACCTGCTGAATTCCAGTTTAACGCCTGATTATTTTTTTCCAATATAAAGACAAACACATCCCCAGCTTTAAGTGCAAATAACATATGCACAATATTTCTGGTTTTAGCAATGATGCTGGGACAAAACATACTGACGTGAGAAATTATTTAAAGTATGGACACAACAATTTGTACAACAGAATAATATTCTGATTCTCGTGGAATATGTTTAAATTCTGAATAGAAATTAGAAGAATATATGAAATGGAAAACATGGTGGTGCTGCTCCTTCAGCCAAAACAAGTAAAAGGGAGAAAAACCCTGATCTGAAAGGGACTGAGAAGTGTTATAAAAAAGACACACAGAAGAAAAAAAAATGTACTGTTGAGAGAAGTTGGTTAGGGGCTTTCCACTGATTTCAGTATTTTCTATCAAGCAGGTCTAGCAAATAATTAGAAAAGAAGACAGGATTTCTCTTTACATTTAAGCAATGGACGTTGAAGTATTCACTATTATGCATTCAGTTTGTGTGTCTGGCTGTAACGGTCACCCTCAAGCAGCTCACCTGGCAGGCATTGTACAACAGCTGGTGCTCAAACTTGCGGATATTGAGGATCTGCTGGAACATCTCGTAGAGTTGCTCTTTACTAAGGATGAGCTCTGAAACAGCACTTAGGTGTGCCCTCTGTGGTTGGCGCCACAGGTCCTCATCCCCTCTGTAGATAGCATCATACTTTGCAATCCAGGAACTGAGCACAGTCTCTTTGCTCAGCCCATCGATCTCAGGAAGGCTGCGGACACGGCGCTCAATGTTTTTCTTGAAAACCTCACGAAAGTCATTAGCTGAACAGCCACCGCTCTGAACCATCCGGGAAATACGCTCACTCTTTAGGAAGCCCTGCAAAGGAAAGACGGCATTACAATAATCTAAACGCGATTACACAAATGCATGAATAATTTTTTCTAGTTCAGCAGAGGAGAGCATATGTTGCAATTCAGAAATATTCATTAAATAAAAGAAACAGGAACAAGCCAAAGATTTTACATGAGAGTTGAAGCCCAAGATTTCAAATGCTGGACTTAGCAGTGGGCTCTCTGTCTCCTTAGCTTGGTCATTGTGGGCTAACTGCACTGAAACCTGAACATCCACCTGTTAGCTAAAATATTGGGATTTGTACAGCACTTTATAAAGGACCATGTGGAGGAGAGCCTGTTTGAGCCAGGTGCACTGGCGTTTCAGTGGACGAGCAAAAATAAATAAATAAACACCGTCCCTCTGTGTTGGACTTCTCCTGGTCAGTTGGACAAACCAACCAGGGCAAGCAGCTGACAGAGCATATGTCCACGAGATCCAATCAGCAGTTTTATGCAATTAAACAGTCTGTCTATTCTCAAGCATATCCAAACAGTTTACCACAAACATGAACAGGTTTCTTACCAAAGCACAAGGGTCAGTTCTTTGTGCTGATGTCCAGGATGTTGAAAAAACAAACAAACAAACAAAAAAAAAACCCAACTCCTTAGTATAGGTTCCTTCACTTTATATTTGGATTTCACTTTTTCTCACTTCTAGTATGGTAAATGGCCTGTATTTGTATAGCGCTTTTACTAGTCCCTAAGGACCCCAAAGCGCTTTACACATCCAGTCATCCACCCATTCACACACACATTCACACACTGGTGATGGCAAGCTACATTGTAGCCACAGCCACCCTGGGGCGCACTGACAGAGGCGAGGCTGCCGGACACTGGCGCCACTGGGCCCTCTGACCACCACTGATATGAATCAGTATCAGTGAGGTAAGAATTTCTCAATAAAAACAAGGAAATAAGGTTTCCAAAAAGTATAGCAGCTCTTGTCGTTTTCTCCTTCTCTGTTTTTGTCCATCACATACATCTATTTCCCTACAGACATGCTGATGGATATCAAGATTTCTGATCATGCTATGTAAGAAACATACAAAGCCTATTAGTCTGTTAGCAGCAACCAAACCAACCAACAGCAGACCAACAAACCTAGTGAGGTCATTTAGTATTCGCACAGGATGACACTACAGATTCTCTGAAAGCTATAACTTTAAACTTTATTTCTTCAATCCAACTTCACATAGTGTTAAATCTATAACTTTTTTTTTAGACCAGTCATTTGTCTTTAAAGACAAATGCATCAAAACGACACTGTCAAGACTTAAGATGACGTATCAGCAGACGGCGCCTCGCCGAGACCAAAGTTTTAATTTGCGTTAAAAGTGCAAACTTCAAACTCTATACCAGTTTTTAAATTGTGTTGACAGGCCAACAAAAACTCGAGTTCTAAAAAAGAATTTCCAACATAATTTTTCGCAAGTACTGTTGTCACATTTACTGCAGGAACACGTGATAAATATTGGACTTTCTAAACACAGCGCTCACCTTGCTAGTGGAAAAATCCACCACATTAACAAATAAAAAAAAAAACACTATGTCAACCCGTGGTTAGTTGGTGTGTGTGTGTTCTACTTTGTACAGCACTTTGGTCAACCTGTGCTGTTTTTTTTTTTGTTTGCTTTTGTTGTTTTGTTTTTTTTAAACACGTGCTTATAAATAAATTGATTGATTGATTGATTGATTAGTAACAAGTCATTCATTTTTGGAACAAGGATGCATCTAAAATGCATCTAAAAGAAACTTCCTTTCTTTCATCACAGCTGTCCTGTGCCAGATGTTCTATTGACCCACTGAGAGAGGCATCATTTTAGAAACATCAGGAACACTGAAGCTGAAGCTCATCGCAGGGATCAAGGACTCATCTTCGCCAGCAGCTCCCTCACAGGGAAATCTTAAAAGCTCCACCATAGGCCTGCCCCCGAAAATGGATAAACCCAGCATTTCATCAACACTGTGATGGAGACTTGCTTTACATATAATTTGTACTCATTCCTGTAGAAAGTTATATGTGTAAATATATATTATGCTCTACACTACTAGCAAAACACAGTTTGGAAGAATTGTAGATTAAAGTTTTTAGTTCAACATAAAAGTGATGACCTTTGACCTGTATCAGGTTTAAATTGTGTCAGAGAAAATCTCATGTCCTCTTCATGGAGCTGACTACATTCAGTGTTTAAAACAGAAGCTCTGCAGGTCTGAAATCAGCAGCTTTGTGAAACACCAAACTGAGGTCCCGTTAATGCTGATATCCAATGATGCTCTTTCTCTGCATTTGGCATGTGGAGGAGCTTTACCTCCTCCACACTGTCAGTGATGATTTTCTGTTGCACATTGAGAGTAAAGATTTCATCCATTAGGAAGTCAAGAGACTTTTCAATGTCCTCGACTTCTCAGCTGTCCAAGTCCTCCTCATGTTACTGGTGCCTGTATTTTCAGTTGTCAACATGTCATTATCATTTTCGGTACTTTGCATACATTTGTGATTTGTATGGAAGTTTATTTTAGCATACTGCTTTAGGTCTTATTGCCCGTTATTTGATTTCTATATTAGTGTGATGACCCACTGCACCCTGCCTTCCTTTTGGCTCATGTGTGTCTTGTTAGCAGGCATTGGAGAGGTGGAGTTCCCGTTTACAATCAGTGACACTGGCAACACCTGGGCCAGTGTACCAGGACTCTATATAAAAAAAGCCTTTGGGGCATAGTTTTAGTTGGCTCTGAGACACCAGGTTGGACTCTGGCTGCGTTAGGTTTGGTTTTTGCTTTTGACACTATTACATGCATCATCTTCCACTCATCCATTCCTTCACACACTACTGATGGTACTGATTACACACACCACTGTTTGTTTTTGACAGTAGGGTTTCTTTTCTGTTTTATTTGTTTTAAAAGAATAAAGCAGCTTGGAATACATTCCTAACCACGTCTGGGGTTTTCTTTGTCATGACCGTACGGCCCGGTTCGTGACAAGTGGGGGCTCGTCCATTTGGGTTTGATTTGATGGTTGCTGATTTGGTTTTGGTTATGTGGATCTGGTCTCAGTATGGTGGGTTTGTTGCTTGATTTGTGTGGTGCCTCAGGTTCATGTGGCATCAAGTAGGTGTGACTTCTTAGCAGTGATTGCAGGGTTCTCTGGGGTGGTAAGTGTTTTGTGGAGTCTCCCTTTGTAGGTGCAGCAGCGTGTTCCTTTTGGACTCGGTTTGTTTTTTTGGTTTGGTTTTTTTTTGTGTGGTGTGCGGTTAGAGCATTCGTCTCGGGGACACTTCCAGGGCTGTCAGGTGAGTACCCAGCTTGCTGGGGGCCTAACCAGGTTACTGGGTTGAGTGTTTAAAGAGCCTGCTGCTAATCTGCATGAAGACTAGGGTTATGGTGTAGGCAAGTTGGGGTAGGCAGGTTAGTAAGGGGGAGATTTCCACTTTAGCGAGAGATGTTTGTCTTTCGGGGCACGATTTGACCTGGGGAACCACTGTTTTTTTGCTTGTTTGTTTTCTGCTGTTTTTTTTCTCTTCCTCCTCTTTCCTTTGCTGCACTCTTTGAGCCTTGCAGCATCATGGCAGGTATAGAGGAGTTTGTTGCTGCACCTTGTGAGGATTTCCTGGATCGCTGCACTAAGGACCAGCTGTTGAAGGTTGCAGATGAGTATGATCTTGATTTGAGTGGGCTTGGGGATAAACGTCGCAAAGATACTGTGAAATCTGCGGTTAAGTTGCAGTTAGTTGAAAAGGGTGTTTTGGTGGCTGGGCAACAGAAAACTGGTCAGCCAGTAACTGTGCCATTGGGAGTTTTTCCGGGAAACTTGACTTTTGAGAAGCAAAAGGAGCTGATGTCATTGCAAATTTCTTTTGAAAAGGAAAAGCAAGAGTTGGAGCTGGAGAAACAGAAGATGGACATGGAAAAACACAAACTGGAGGCTGACAAGCAGGTGGAGATTGAAAGGTTGCGACGGGAGACTGAGCAGGCAAAGACAGATTTGCAGAATACTCGTTTAACTTTGGTTAAAGAGGGTAAGCTTTCAGGGGACGTCTTGTTGGATGAGGGGCGTTCATCTTTGTCATCTCCTGATATGGTGAGCAATTTGCGTCTCTTACCTAAGTTTAATGAGGAAGACCCTGATGTTTTTTCTTTTTCTTTGTTTGAACGTGTCGCAGAGGCAGGAAAGTGGTCAGATTCTGAACGGATTCTGCTTTTGCAGTGTGTGTTGTGTGGGAGGGCGCAAGAGGCATATGCATCATTGGGCAGTGATGGTTTGACGTACAAGTCTGTGTTGAAGGCGTATGAGTTGGTCCCTGAAGCTTATCGTCAACGGTTTAGGACACCGGAGAAGAAGGTTGCTCGGTCACATTTGGAGTTTGTGAGGGAGATAACGAACCATTTTAACCGCTGGTGTGTGGCTTCCGGGGTCAATAATTTTGAAGGCTTGTGTGATTTAATCATTCTGGAACAGGCAGGGATGTGTGTAATTATTGTCAGGAGTCTGGTCATTGGAAGGTGAATCGTCCCATCCTCCTGGCAAGAGACCGCTCTGGGGAGGGGAGGGGAGGTGGGGTAAACAGGGGAATCCTATTGCCCTAGCTGCAAGCCTTCCTGTTCCTTTGGGTTTGGACAGGGGGTATGGTGAGTACAAGGAATGTGACATGTTTGACGGGCCCAGGAAGTCTTTGATGCCTGTCTGGGGTGGGTTTGTTACCCTGCCTGGGGGGCACACGTAACGGTGTGTTCACACCGAACGCGATAGAGGCAGGCAGAGCTTCAGGCTTACATGTAAAGTCAATGGAAAGGCGCGCTGACCCGCGATTGTGGCTCCCGCGAAAATTCGGAAGCAGATTTGCGTCGCGAAAACGCCAAAACGCCTGAAACGCGCGTGAGTGTAGCGCGTTTCAGGCGTTTGACTCGCGAAAAAAAACACGCGCGTGAGTTTATGTGTTGCATTTTGTGCATACACGCGTTTCGCGTCCCCCGCTCGAGTTGGAAAAATCTGAACTCCAGCGTCAAATCGCGCCGCGACAACCAATCAGGAGCCTGGTGACGTGGCTGTTACCTAGTTCAAAGGGGCAGATCCAGCCAAAGCCCTTTATTCTTCAATAGAAGGAAGGCTAATCAATGCCGTAGCAAACAACCCGGAGCCGTACGACACCAGCTGCTTTCTGGACCGAGACAGGAATATAAAGGACCGAGCTTGGAGGAAGATATGTAAAGAGATCGGGCAACCTGGTAAGTTCATTCATTTTTCTCAAGTTTTCTCTAAAGTTTTCACTGACCCGGGGAAGCCGCACAAAAGCTAGCAAGCCACCGCTATTTTCCCACTGACATACAAATACCGTTCTGCTTTTAGGCATGTTGTCATTTAAGAATATATTTTATTGTTTATTAATAAGCAGCACACAGTGGTCCCGCTGTTCATCCGTCACTGCCTCTTTTTTCTTAATTTTCATTTTCTCTTTTTTGCACCGGACAGCATTGCATTCTGCAGCCTGATTGACAAATCTCCTGCGCTTGCCAAATTTATCACGTTTGGTTTTGATAACCATCACGTCCAATAGAAAAAACAGCACAAAAACACCCATAACTATGAGCCTCATTCGGAAATAGACACCTGCACCGCGAGGGAAAAAGGCGCACGAAAGTGGCAGGCAGATGAAGACAAAACACGGCATAATAATACGTTTACGTTTTGCAATCTACAAAGGTTTGCACTTTGAGAATCAATTGTGAGAACTGTGACCAATGTTCATGTGTGTGTGTGGAAAACAGTGTATAAAGTGCGTGGCCAGGGGCTAGTTATTCTGAGAACCCCTGCTGCAATAAATGAGGGACCACTGTCTACTCTATGATTATTATATTCAACCTGTTAACATTTAATACTGTATTGATAGAACCAACTGATTCTGCAGCAGAGCATCCCCTGTTGCTTCTCCTGGCTCCCCAGTCCCTGAGCTCCTGCTGCTGCACCCACAGATATGTACAGCAAGCACTGATACCTTTTTAGTCGGTGGGATTGCCTGTGATGACCTTTACTAAATATCTACAACCAATCTGATTATATCCTGTTTTTGTTTTTTTCAATGTTGAAATTAAAATCTAGTAGCAGCCTTCTCATTTCTTTGTGTTTTGTGCTGTTTTACAGGCCCACAGGGGAGGACGGCTCCGAGGCAGATGAGGGACGGGTCCCAGGACGGTCCATCGGCGGTGGAGCTGGCCACCCTGGTGTCCCTGAAGAGTCCACACCAGTCTCCAATGGAGCATTTCCTCCTCAGCCTGGTTCCTGCTCTGGAGAGCAGCTGGTCCTTTTTATTCCTGTCTCTCTGTAAATTCTTATATTTTATATATTTATGTTTAATGTATTTCTGTGTGAGAATTTTAACATTATTTCAAATAAATTTTTATAATGACTAATGTCTCAGTTCTACTACACAGCAAATGTTGGCACACGACTTGACACATGTAGAATTTATTTCATATTATACTAATGACAAAATATACTGATACAGTGGGATGCAGAAGTTTGGGCAACCTTGTTAATAGACATCATTTTCCTGTATAAATCGTTGGTTGTTACAATAAAAAAATGTCAGTTAAATATATCATACAGGAGACTCACACAGTGATATTTGAGAAGTGAAAAGAAGTTTACTGGATTTACAAAAAGTGTGCAATAATTATTTAAACAAAGTCAAGCAGGTGCATAAATTTGGGCACCACAAAAAAGAAATGAAATAAATATTTAGTGTATATCAATGTGTGTGTCTCCTATATGATATATGGGGTGCCTTTGTCTGGACGTGCTTCCCATCCAGAGCTGCACAGCACAGAGGGAAGTTCCAGCGCTACTGGAGTCCCTCTGTGATGGACCGCCAGTCTCCAGGTGAAGGCACAGCCATGAAGTCGTCCACTAGACAGTCCCAGATGGCCGTCGCTGCCTGGGGGGTGATCTGACAGACCGACTCTGTAACTGAACGCTTGGTGCTGAAGGAGTCCGCGGTGACAAGGAACCTGGACAAAATTGTTCAAAATCAGTATTATGTGTACTGCAGTTACAAAATACATTATTCAAATTCCAAAATACTTTGGTGATGTCAGATTTAATCACAAAACTTAAATCTTACATAAAACATTTTGTAATTATAAGGATAATTACAAAATGTATATTAGATAATATCTAAAACAGTTGTTTTGTTTTAACTTTAACATATTATAATTTGATTGGTAGCAACTTTCGCAACTACAGTGAGCCAATCACTCATAATTCCTAAACATGTCAATCAGGTAGGAATGAAGTGAGACATTAATAGAAATAAAGAGTTGTATGTTGACATGTAGCCCTTTCCTTGCTTAAATCATTAATATTTTTGAAAAATTAATCTGTGATAAGACAGCTTATCAAGATAGAACCATGTAACTAGAGATGAACCAAACTGTTCACAGTTTTATCTAACTCTGTTTTAATAAAGGCTGGTGACCCCTGTTATAGAGTCTGACAGCTGCAGGGATTATATACAAATATTCAACTATCCCAGAATTAAACCAGGTCTAAATAAAAAGGAGTGAGTATCACTACAAAGGTTAACTCAGTGGTCCTAATGCTACAGTTTGATATCAGCAAACACCGAGAGCATTCACTGTTAGCATAGCACATCCATGTTAGCAGTGTATAAATGGATGGTTTAGCATATATTAGCACAGGTATCAATAAAGGACTACGTATTAAACACTTTTACTAACCTCAGGCAGACGGACAGGCGCTCTGCAGGTGGGATTGAGCGCCTGTAGTCGGTGTCTAGGCGGGCGATTCTGGGACCGACGCGGGACAGCAGGTCCTCAAACTGGCCGAGTGAATGACGGTGATAGCGCTGGAATCGGCCGTCATCCAGGCGCAGCTCCTGGAGCAAGTGGTGAAACTCACCAAACTGCTCACGCCTCTGGAGGACCTGATGGACCCAGGTACGGCAAGGATGTCCTTTACGCCGCTACTCTGCTCTCCACAGTAAATAGAGAAGGGAGACTCTCTCTTCAAGCGCTAGCTCGACAGCTGCCATCTTGCAAAGATACCGGTCTTGCAAAACTTCCTCCCACATCCCTCCCACATTTCCGGTTCACGCGCGTTAAAATATGATATTTTGGGGCGCGATGGATTTTTCTTGGACACGCGTAGAGGTGCGAGTGTGCACGCGTCAAATTAGGGGCGTTTGGGGCTTTTTTCACGCGCCCATCGCGTTCGGTGTGAACACACCGTAAGTCTCAGTTAGGATCTTGAGAGACACTGGCGCTGTCAACTCTTATGCTGTGGGGTCCATTCTCCCACTTTCAGATGAGACAGCTACTGGGGATAAGATCCTTATGCGAGAAATGGGGATAATGGTGGTTCCGGTTTCGGTGCATAGGTTGAACACTGAGGGCGAATTGGTGAGGTTTTAGTGGGGGTTAGGCCTGCATTGCCAGTGGAAGGGGTGGATATCATTCTAGGTAATGATTTGGCCGGAGGTCAGGTGTGGGGAAAGGTGTCATCAGCACTAGTAGTTACGGATTCGCCTTCCAGGTTAGATCGGTTGGATAGTGCCAGCAGTCGTCACTTCTCTTACCCGGCCTGTGCTGTTACACGGGCAATAAGTAAAGGTGAGTGTACAGAAGCCGCTGTTAAGGATGAACCTGTTTTACTGACTTTGCCAGCTTCGCCTCTGGATGTGCCCCGCAGTGAGTTGATGAGTGCGCAGAGGGCTGACCCATCCTTGGAATGGCAGTTGGAGTCTGTGTTGTCAGCTCTGGAGGTGAAAAGTGTGGCTGGCTATTTTTTGCAGGATGGTGTTCTGGTGAGGAAGTGGGTGCCCCATGGGGAGGACTTTGGGGGGGGATCCAGTGTTCCAGGTAGTAATTCCATCAAAGTATCGTGGTCAGGTGTTGAACCTAGCTCATGATAGGTCAGGGCACTTGGGTGTGCGGAAGACATATGACTGAGTTTTGCGTCATTTTTTTGGCCACATTTGAAGAAGGATGTATCAATTAGCATCGCAGAGATGCATTATTGTTGTGCTTAGGAAAGTTGCCCAGCTGCCTAGTTTTGTGACATTGTATAAAACTTTCATGTTTAATGCAGCATTTATACAGTAGGACTTGTTGTTTTTTACATTGTTGTTTACAGTGTGTCTCCATTGTTTATATGGCAACCTACAGTGGGGCAAAAAAGTATTTAGTCAGCCACCGATTGTGCAAGTTCCCCCACTTAAAATGATGACAGAGGTCAGTAATTTGCACCAGAGGTACACTTCAACTGTGAGAGACAGAATGTGAAAAAAAAAAATCCATGAATCCACATGGTAGGATTTGTAAAGAATTTATTCGTAAATTAGGGTGGAAAATAAGTATTTGGTCACCTCAAACAAGGAAAATCTCTGGCTCTCACAGACCTGTAACGTCTTCTGTAAGAAGCTTTTCTGTCCCCCACTCGTTACCTGTATGAATGGCACCTGTTTGAACTCATCATCTGTATAAAAGACACCTGTCCACAGCCTCAAACAGTCAGACTCCAAACTCCGCCATGGTCAAGACCAAAGAGCTTTCGAAGGACACCAGGAAAAGTATTGTAGACCTGCACCAGACTGGGAAGAGTGAATCTACAATAGGCAAGCAGCTTGGTGTGAAAAAATCAACTGTGGGAGCAATCATCAGAAAATGGAAGACATACAAGACCACTGATAATCTCCCTCGATCTGGGGCTCCACGCAAGATCTCATCCTGTGGGGTCAAAATGATCATGAGAACGGTGAGCAAAGATCCCAGAACCACATGGGGGGACCTGGTGAATGACCTGCAGAGAGCTGGGACCAAAGTAACAAAGGTCACCATCAGTAACACACTACAACGGCAGGGAATCAAATCCCGCAGTGCCAGACGTGTTCCGCTGCTGAAGCCAGTGCATGTCCAGGCCCGTCTGAAGTTTGCCAGAGAGCACATGGACGATACAGCAGAGGATTGGGAGAATGTCATTGTGGTGGGGCGTGGTCTGCGGTGCCGTGCGGACGCACCTGCACGGCATCCGCAATCACGCCCGCCGTGTTATAACACGGGGACTCAGGGGTTGGTGTGTGTGTGGTGTGACGTGAATTAAATAAAGTTGGCTCTGAACGTTGCTCCGTGGTCCCGCCGTGCCTTATTCACGCCACAGTCATGTGGTCAGATGAAACCAAAGTAGAACTTTTTGGTATAAACTCAACTCGTCGTGTTTGGAGGAAGAAGAATACTGAGTTGCATCCCAAGAACACCATACCTACTGTGAAGCATGGGGGTGGAAACATCATGCTATGGGGCTGTTTTTCTGCCAAGGGGACAGGACGACTGATCCGTGTTAAGGACAGAATGAATGGGGCCATGTATCGTGAGATTTTGAGCCAAAACCTCCTTCCATCAGTGAGAACTTTGAAGATGAAACGAGGCTGGGTCTTCCAACATGACAATGATCCAAAACACACCGCCCGGGAAACAAAGGAGTGGCTCCGTAAGAAGCATTTGAAAGTCCTGGAGTGGCCTAGCCAGTCTCCAGACCTCAACCCCATAGAAGATCTGTGGCGGGAGTTGAAAGTCCGTGTTGCTCGGCGACAGCCCCAAAACATCACTGCTCTCGAGAAGATCTGCATGGAGGAATGGGCCAAAATACCAGCTACTGTGTGTGCAAACCTGGTAAAGACCTATAGTAAACGTTTGACCTCTGTTATTGCCAACAAAGGTTATGTTACAAAGCATTGAGTTGTATTTTTATTATATTATTATTAATAATAATAATATATTATTATTATATCATTTTATCCTGTCTTCCTTCTCTCACCCCAACCGGTCGCAGCAGATGGCCGCCCCTCCCTGAGCCTGGTTCTGCCGGAGGTTTCTTCCTGTTAAAAGGGAGTTTTTCCTTCCCACTGTTCCCAAAGTGCTTGCTCTTAGGGGGTCATATGATTGTTGGTTTTTTTTTTTCTCTGTATCTATGATGCGCCTTGAGGCGACTTATGTTGTGATTTGGCGCTATATAAATAAAATTGAATTGAATTGAATATTTTTGTTATTGACCAAATACTTATTTTCCACCCTGATTTACGAATAAATTCTTTACAAATCCTACCATGTGGATTCATGGATTTTTTTTCCCACATTCTGTCTCTCACAGTTGAAGTGTACCTCTGGTGCAAATTACTGACCTCTGTCATCATTTTAAGTGGGGGAACTTGCACAATCGGTGGCTGACTAAATATTTTTTTGCCCCACTGTATGTAAATGAGTGTCTGAGCAGGATATGTTTGTTGATTTCTTTCAGTTTTACTCTGACAGCATTTTGAAGGAAACTTAATAAATAAACTTAATAAACTTAATAAGAAAATCTTAATAAATGAGACAATAGGCCTGTCAGCTTGAAACAGTAGAAGCTCCCAGCAAGAAAGCTGTTGCCACTAAAGATTCACATTTCAAATTAAGTAGTGCATCATCAATAACAATAACTCAGTAGAAATGAAAAATAGGATTTACTTATACTTATATATGTTGCTACAGCATTCAAGGCAGTTTATAAGCATGAAAAGTTATCTTTTGTTTCATACTAGCCTCAGTCAGCTTTACAAAGAATAAAGATAGTTCTAGTTGTTTCATGTCAGCATTAATATTGACAAACTGGGTAAATTCACCACCTCTGTTGAAAACAAATAAGAAGGACACAGTCAAGTAACTATAAGAGTATATCGTCAGGTTGGTTCCACCTTTCTGTCAGACGGTTTGTGGGTCAGAAACAACATAACAGGAATTAAGGCAATGCCTGAAGAGAGTCCCTGTCCTGCCATAGAATTGTAAAGCTAAAATCACATTTGTTTCTGTGAAAAATGTTTTACAAAACTCACTCAATCACTTTACCTCATAGTAGCTTCTCACGGCATTGCAGAAAGCTTCATCAGCCACAATTTGAGTTTCTCCATTGAGGAAAGCAAGAAAACGCTCCTTTACTGCCTGTAGCTGCTGCTTATTGACCTAAGAAAGACAACAATGAAGAACAGAGAGAAATGATACAGAGTGGTGGTAGAGAAGGGCATAATTATTATGAAGTGAGAGTTTAATATGAGGTGGTGGCGGTATGAATGAAAAACAAAACAAATATAAGCTTAAAGTCACTGTTAAAGTGCTAGCAAAAACCCGCTTTGTGGGAGGTTTTCAAATTCTTCATTCTGCTTTTTGTGGCAATTCAAACATAATTCCACCACGAATAAAAGTTGTGGTGACCGTTAAGCTACATACATGCAACACGTGTTGACTATAACACATCAAGCAAACGCAAACAGAGAATGTGGCATCTCATTTGCAAGGGCACGTTGAATACAAAAATATAAAGAACAGTGATTTATAATAAACCTCTGGTAAAAAAGAAAGATTTTAATTGCTTGGACGTTGCTTGGATTAACAAGGTCTGTGTCAAGTATTGAGGAACCAGGACACACTGATGAGAAGTGGGCTACTGGAACAAGAAGGCATAAGTGGAAAAGGAATGAGAATAGGGAGCTACTGGAATGCTACACGAGTAATCCCTGCAGAAGGGGTTACATGAAAAGTATGTGGGACCTATGGATTCTTTGACATCAAATATGTAAACTAACGGTAAGATAACTCGTTTCTCAGTGTTCCAACATCAGCAAGATGGCCACAACTGATCATGTGCTTAGAGAATAGCTCAGGCAGCAGAAACCCAAGAAAGAAGAGGAGCATAAAGAGGAGCCATTATGGAAGGACAGGCTGCTTTACAGCATATACAACCGCCAAACAGAACAAGTGATACTGAGAAATCCTACCAACGGCTGGACAAAGCTAGACTGAAAGACAGCACAGAGGCACTAATCATGGCAACATCGGAACAAGATCTAAGCACAAGATCAATAGATAGAGACTAGATTCTACCACACCAGGCAAGGCCCTAGTGCAGGTTGTGCAGAGATGCCACTGAAATAATCTGGGACAGCAAAGTGCAAGATGCTAGCAGGCAGGGCTTAATGGAATGCCATGACCAAGATACTGGCACAGTATACAGGATCATCTGTTCCAAGTATGGCCTGGAACTCCCAAGGTCAAAATGGGATATGTCCTCTAGGGTGGCTGATAATGACCAAGCTAAGATCCTGTGAGATTTCCAGATACAGATGGACAAGCTGGTGATGGCTAACCAAACTGACATAGTAGTGGTGGAGGAAGATAGTATAGCTACATCTATGACTATGACTAAGTGATTGCAACATCAGGAAGGATTAGAAGCTTAATAAGCCCCAAGGGCTGAGAGAGGAACTAGAGAAGATGTGGAGGGTGAAGGTAACAGTGGTTCCTGTGGAGAATGGGGGTACTCGGGGCAGGCAGTGACCTCCAAACTGGGCAAGTGGCTACAGCAGGTCCCAGGAACAACATCTGAGATCTCTATCCAGAAGAGCACAGTCCTAGGAACAGCAAAGATACTGTGTAGGACCCATAAGTTCCCAGACCTCTGGTAAAGAACCAGATAAAATAGTCGGATGGCTCTGGGTTGATGAGGAATCCTAATGTTCAAACCATAAAAACATAAATCAATATATCTGATACTTATTCTGGATACTGTTACGTTGGTCTCCAATAACAATGTGATGAATTATTTTCTGTGTAATGCAAGACGGGGGGAGACTCGTCATGGCAGATCCAGTCACTGAGAGAATAACCGAGCTATCAGTAATTCAACAAGACTATAGCTGACCAAAAGCTGACAACTGTCAGAATGCCCATTTTGCACAGTTTACTTCACTCACCACAAAATGGATTTGAATGCCACTCCAAACACCTCAAAACCATGTAGAGGTACAATTGTTTCATCCACAGACACCAACAATCTGTAGTGTACTGTCTAAACAAAAAGCCTGGCCCACTAATAACAATTCTTGATAATATCAAAGAAAACTCAAACAGTCCAACAACTCCCGTTAAACCCTCATTAAAGCACTCAGCAAATGGAGTTGGTCATGACCAGAGATGGGCAGTAACGCATTACTGTAATCAGATTATTTTTTTCAAGCAACCAGTAAAGTCAGGGATTACTATTGCAAAAAAATTAGATTCCTGCTACTTTCCCATAAGCAGGCTGCGTTACTGAGTTGCTAAACCACGATTTTGTTTGTGAGTGTCTCATTACAATGACAATTATGATAATAAAATATATCTGTTAATTAAACTGTTTATACACAACACAGGACCTTCCTTGATGGCACTCCCTCAGCTTGGATGTAAATAGTTCTTGTTGTGTGTGCACGTGTGTGTTTTAAAAGTTAATTCATGCATTTCCTTTCCCTCTTTCAAAAGAGGAGTAAAGGGCTAGAAGAACTGAGATAAAGAAAAATGCCCCCATTCTTTCTTCTGCTTTTTTTTTTTAAACTAATCTTAGTCAATTACCTTTTTGTGTACTTGCTTTTTATGTTGTATCCATTTTTAGTATCACAAGAATAAGAAAAATTCCTGGTAGAAGCCTTTTGCAGAAGTGCTGTTTCCTAATAAAGAAAAGGAAAGGTTGAAAATGAACTTTGGTGAAAGTGTGGTATTAGTCACCACACGTTGCACCTTTAAGAGATAGAGATATTTTAACACTGACCTCTACAGCTGGCTATAATAACATAAACACGTTTTAATAAACTATTGCAAAAGTAAAAAAGGTAAAGTTTATCAGTTTGTCCACATCTGTCACCTTGTCACCAAACCTCAGTCAACAGCTCTTCAATTCTGCTTTTCAGGTCTGAAGTCCTCCAGATTTCACTCTTTATTTGCTCTGATTCGTTTTCCACACTCTTGAGTCTCTGCTCTGTTCAACTGTGGTTCCTCTGTTGCTCTGTACAACCAGCAATCTGTCAGGTTCCCCATATGTACATAATACACTCTCCCGTAGCCCAATACTCCATGCGTGACCCATTAAACCAGCAACAATTATCCATCTGTTATCTAACTGCAGCCTGCTAGTTCCCACGGTAATGGCGACAGATGGCTAATGTGGCTATTGGGTAATTGTTCATAGTTGAACAGCTAATGTTAAGGTTTACTACTTAATTACTTCCCAAGAAGTAGATTCTGTTCATCTGGACATCACATTTTCTGTGGGAGAAACATTTCATCACTCATCTAAGGGACTTCTTCAGTCTCAGCTGACTGCAGGTTCCCCCAACCTTATAAACAGTCCTATTGAACATCATATCATGAAGTGCCCTGAGTAAATGTGGTTATCCCAGTTGGACATTTGTGAAAGCTGGGAAGCCACCTAAAGAATGCTCCAGAGAGAGATAAGGATAGCTGCTGCATAAGTGACAACCTTTAGTGATCCCAGCAGTATCAGAACAGCTGAGATACATTTCTGTAAGTACCTCGTCTCTGTGGCTTTCAAACCTAAAACACACTGCGCAAAAATTGGTCCACCCTAAAGATCTGGTCACCTGGCACAAGTAGAGTAATATAGTGTACGCTGTTAAGTGCCAAATAAATTAAAAATAAACCACTGGTGAACCAATAACTGGTGAAACCAAAATAGCTTATTGGCTAAATGTTGGAAAGACTTTGAAGAGCAAAATTACTGCACAAGAAGGCTCCATCTCATCTGTGAGACAAGGTGGTACTTTTGTTATGTCTTGGTATTTATGGTTGCAAGAAACACACTGACATTTCTTCAGTTTTGGAAAAAACATCAGGATGAATGCAGAAGTAAAAACACTGGCAGCCACCAGTGCTACCCCTCAGCCTCCCAGTAGACACACCTATCACATCAGTTTCAAAGTCCTACTTCCTTGACCTCTGACCTTGAGGTCAAGGTGACAGATTCAAACTCGGTATATTCTTGGTATATGCACCTATGGTATCAATATGAAGCTCTTATGTTGCCTCATTCTCAAGTTGTCACATTCACAAACTTAGCTCTTCATGCCACCTGCACACACAGCTGACAACACTACCCCATCAACCTTTTATGACTGAGTCATTTATTCAACTAAATGCAATCAAACACATCTGATGACTTTTAATCAACCTGTCGGAAAGCTATCCTTGTCGCGTAAGACAGGAGTGGCTTCATAGTGCAGTGGTTAACACAATCTAAATGCTTACTAAATCTAGATTGTGGCAGGAGCTATCACAGCCTAAACATTAAAACTGTAAAATTAATTCAGCCGGTAATAATGTATGATCAGTAACTCCTTGTATTATGAGGGGTATAATAATACACAAACTAGATAGTTAAAATGGAGTCAAGTTCAGTGAAGCTGAGAAAACAGAGATATGAAATAGCTTAATTTTTATTTTATTTTCGATTTTCATGGTGATGCTCATGTCCACTTCTCTCCCTACAATAATTTGTTATTCTACTTTTTCTAACTTGTATTATTTAAAAACAACAACAACAAAACTGCTCCCTCTGTCAGCTATAAATCAATAACATCAAATGAGGCATGTAAGAGTGTGCTGTAAATTGATTAACTACAATAAAGAGGCTGACGTCACATGCCTACAGCAAACAGAGTTTATTGAAACAGGACCTGAAGGAGTCACTGAGTGGCTGAAGGAGAAATTCTGACAGACTACTCCTTGGTTGTGACTGCAATGTTTGTCAAAAACAATTCTCTAACTATCACGTTTGGCTGGAGCTGGAAACCATAGTCCTTCATAGTCGCCTCTGTCAGTGCGCCCCAGGGTGGCTGTGGCTACAATGTAGCTTACCATCACCAGTGTGTGAATGGGTGGATGACTGGATATGTAAAGCGCTTTGGGGTCCTTAGGGACTAGTAAAGCGCTATATAAATACAGGCCATTCCAATGAATTTGGCTTAGTTTCTGTTCCATTCTTCTCCATTTGCTACAGGTTCTCCAGCTCACAGCAGATCACCAGATAAGAACAAGGTCTACAGTCACCTGCTGCAGTGTATGATGGAGACGTTAGAGTTTGACAATGAAACACGTGTTTCTGGAGAGGAAAAGGACCTGAACAACAAAACTTTGTCAGCCTGCCAAAAGAAAAAACACAAGAGGGAAAGGCCATGTCTAGCTCGCTAATGGCAACGCAACATTCAAAACAAGGACAAGGAGATTTTCAGTCATAAACAGAGTGAATGTTGTTGTCTCAGATGAAATTGTTAAAATGTAAAGTTTATGTGAGGAAAACACTTGACTGAGTGAAAGAACTACACCCAGCTAAAATAACTTAAAGATTTAGGCTAAAAGGAAGTTGGCCAACTCCCAAAAATACATTAATAATAATTATTGAAACATTTTTGTTTAACAAATTATTAAAAATAACAGAAAAACTATATTTTTGACAAATAAGAAGACACAGGCTCACTGTGCACTATAAAAAGACAGATCATTTTATCTGTCTACAAAACGTCCATTCTGAGCCTGAAAAATGACTTTCATCATATTAGCAATTTTGCTGACAGTTCTGTAAGAGTTTCTTCAAAGAACCAGCTCTGTCTCTTTCCATCTGCCTATGAGCTTGATACTCAACTTTTTGATAACAGTTTTCATGTTAGACCTAGCAAGCCGTACTAACCAGACAGTCAAGTAGTCATTTCTGTTCTACGTCTTTGATGTATAAAAGAAATGACCAGGATTCACATTTTGTCTTGTAATTACTAAATTAACGCTTATGATGCAACTGCTCCGATATAATACACTCTCCATCATTGTTATTTTTGCTGTGGATTGTGTGAAACTAATATAGACTATCCAAGAACCTAAACAATGGAATCCAAAATGTAGTAAAATAAACACTATATAGATATATAAATAACATAAATATCTTATTTTAATTACTGGCATATAGATGAGAGAAAGCGAGAGACAGAGACTGTTGGGTGAACTCCATTCACTCCTACACAGCAAATTCAAAAGTGTTAAATGTTTTTGTGTTAATAGTCTTCTTGCAAAAGTAGAGTTAATTTTACTCTAAGCAGAGTCACATTCTTTTAATGTAACTCTGAGGTGTAAAATGATAGTAGTTAAAATCGAGTGTTAAAAATGAGTGTTTCTCTGTCAAATCTGGAGGTGTTACAATGGAAACATTAACTCTTGACCTCTTAACTCTGAACTCCTACAGGGGCTATGACACCAACAGAGTAAATTCACAGACTCCGCCCCCAGCACGGCTCCAATCGAAGCTGAAGTGAAGCCGTTTCAGAACATTTTGCTCTACATATTTGAGTTGTTTGCCATGCTTGGTAAGTCATTTTTTCAAAGATTGTTTCAATTATTATTATGAGCTTTTACTTCTGTGGCTCTTTGGAGTTGAGACAAAGCTGTGTGAAAGGCATTAGCCATGTTGCTCGCTGATAGCATAATATTCTGTTTTAGCTAGCTGAAAGGTATTGTTTGCGGGCAAATACCACAGCCTTGAAAAAAAAGCTTGCATGTGAATTTTCAGTCAAACCTTTGGTCAAATACACCTAAAACAATGTCTAGAATGTGAAATGTTGGTATAATGGTGCTACTTGAAGCCTGAAAACGATCGCCCATAAAAAAAAACAAACGAGCAAACAGCAGTAGCAGACGTCCTGACTGGATTCTACGTTAGCATTTAGATCCCTCCAGAGTTTTGTGCACACGGTTTAGGTAAAAATGAAAAAGGTTGAGGTTTTACATTTAGTTCAGTATTACCTGTTGCCTGTGTCCTTGTCTTTTGGGAAAATACTTTACACAAGTAATGGCTCAAAAAGGATTCCTTTTTTTTTTTTTTTACTGTGCTGCAATTGTTTACTGGATTATTTGTGCCATTAATTAGTGTCAACTAATTTTTATTCAATCTCCACACAGGATATGCTTGTGAAGATGGAATATGGGGGAGAGCAGAAGTGCGTTGAAGTTCCACAAAGGGATGAATGAAGGACATGCATATTGTATGGAAGAAATATGTGATGAGAATGCTGTTATTTGCATTTACCATGTCAGACCTTTTGATAAACAAAATTCTAATGAAAGTGAGAACATGTATACTGTTACATCTTTTAGAAAATGTTTTCAAATTGTGGTGCACAGTTCAGAATAAATGTTTTTCAAAAACCATTGCATCTTTTTAGTAAATGTTTATTTCCAAAAGAAATTTCTAGAAATTCAGAACAGTAAAATTCCCGCTTTTTAGAATGAATTAGAAGATAACTCTTACGTAGTTAAACTAAAATACTCTTTGAGAGTTAATATATAAACTCTTAACACCAAGTGTTAAATTATCAACTCCAGACAGATTTGGTGTTTAACACTAAATCAGAGTTAACGTACCAACTCTCTAAAAAGAGTTAAATTAACACTCTCTGGTGTGGACCCATATAGACACTTTAATAGTGTTGAAATCAAATCCGACAGTGTTAATTTGGACATGCTGGATTTGCTGTGTATCAGCAGAGAGAGAGTGGCACACTGCGCTCTAAAATCATGAAATTATCTCAATAAACACCACCTCTGCTTTCATCGAGGAAATAAAACACGGATAAATTTTCAGTTCTGACTTAGTTTTCTAGTATTTTTCTACTTTCAACAGAAAATGTTATTTGCTCCGTCAAGTGACGTCATACACTGCGTTACTCACACACACCATAAAGAATATATTCATACTGTAAAAACAAAAGCTAGAAAAACACATCCATTAATTACAGATGATGTATTTCTTAACAATTTTCATGACAGATGAATTTTTTGTTTTCCTTTTTATTCTTGCTGACGCTTCCGTTGTGAATATCTCAAAAACAACAGGAGGCTCGCATGGTTAGAAGTTGCTCAGCAGAGGATGAGGATTGGTCAAAAAACATAACACGTGTTAACTTATAAAAAAGGAAAGCACATAGCATTTTATTTAAATATATATTCTTTTAATAATTCAAAACAAAAGCTAATGCTATGCTAGCTTCTAGCTTTGCTTGACAGTTTATAGAACAAGCCTGTTGACATACACCCCGAAAAACTTAATAGTCAACCAAAAACAGCTGGAAACCTGTGTGGTTATTACAGTAAACTTGGCTGTCTTTTGTCAAAGGAGCTTGCAAAGAAAAGCGTCTGGACTTCTTTAAGTTGCTTGAAGACGTTTCACCTCTCATCCGAGAAGCTTCTTCAGTTCTAAGGTCAAATGGTGGAGAGTCCCAGATATAAACCTAGTGGGAGTTTCCCCCCACAGAGGGACAAAAGGACCCCCTGATGATCCTCTAATCGCCTGAGTGAAATGTCTTCAAGCAACTTAAAGAAGTCCAGACGCTTTTCTTTGCAAGCTCCTTTGACTACGATGACCTGGATGACTGAGAACCTTCACAGACATATTGCCGTACATTTTGGGAGGAACACCCTTCAACTGGTGCGGGAGTATGAAAGGGAATCAAGGAAACTAGCGGATTATAGGAACCATCTCCGTTTCAACCTAAGATGTAGACAAAGCAGAGTTGTTCCTAAGAGCCTGCGCCTTGGATCCACGGTCAGGGGATACAGAGCAGACTTGATTCTACAGAGAGCACAAAAATCACCTTTTAAGTGAAAGGATAAGACAGGTCCATTTCACCATAGATGCCCTCCAGATCAAGATCAGCCAGACTCTGCAGGAACTGGAAATCCTTCTACCCTCTCCAATCTTAGAAGAGGTTTACAAGTTTGTGGACAAGGCTCAGCGGGTCCAACACTCTAAAGGAAAAGAAAGACAACGCAGGACATTTCACACCTTGCTTTCAAAAACACACACTCCTCATCCTGAACCTACACAACCCAGAGAAGAAAACACACCTGATGCCAGTCAGGAGAAATGGGTTAAGAACTTTTCAGACAGGATTCTCACTGAACCTGAAAAGAGAGTATTAGCCAAAGGACTCAATTTTGCCATTTCTCCACAACAGTTGCCCATAGTGGACCTCATCACAGCCACAGAATCTGCCATACGGATTAATAAATTATCACAGACAGAAGCAGAGCAAATCAGGATGAAAGTCTCAGCCACGCTCTCCAGTGCCAAAGTCCCTCCATCCAACCTCACAATACAGGAAAAGAAGGCCGTCACTTCCCTGAGCAAAGACCACAACATCACTGTTTTACCAGCTGATAAGGGAAGATGCACCGTGGTCCTAAACACTACAGATTACCATACAAAGATCACTACTCTCCTCAGTGACAACAATACCTACGAAGCCCTAAAGCGAGACCCCACAAGCAGTTACAAAAAGAAAGTTATAGCTTGCCTTCAAGACTTTGAAAGGGACAAAATTATTGACCGCCTTACATATCACCGCCTTTACCCAGGGGATGCCATGCCCTGCATCTATGGACTTCCTAAGATCCACAAGGAAGCTGTCCCACTCAGACCCATAGTCAGTAGCATAAACTCAGCCACTTACAACATTGCTAAACACCTTGCTACCATCCTTGCGCCTCTCGTGGGGAACACCCCGCAGACCACGGCCTCTCACCGCAGACCACGGCCTCTCTGTGTGAGGATCTAAACGTATTCTACGCTAGATTCGACGCAGCGAACACCATGAGACCGGACAGTGTGCGCACCGCGGATGACGTCAGTGCGCACACTGTGTCTGAGGAGGATGTGCGGAAGTGCTTCAGGAAGGTGAACGCGCGCAAAGCTACTGGTCCGGACGGGATTCCCGGCCGCGTCCTCAAGTCATGCGCGGCTCAGCTGGCTGGAGTGTTCACACACATCTTCAACCTTTCCCTCTCTCTGTCTGTTGTCCCAGCCTGCTTCAAAATGGCCACCATCGTCCCTGTACCCAAATCCTCCACCATCTCCTCATTGAACGACTGGCGACCTGTAGCCCTGACCCACATCGTAAGCAAATGCTTCGAGAAGCTGGTCAGGGACTTCATCTGCTCTGCACTACCCGACTCACTGGACCCTCTACAGTTTGCATACCACCACAACAGGTCCACTGATGATGCCATAGCCCTGACACTACACACTGCCCTGTCACACCTGGAGAAGAGAGACACGTATGTGAGAATGCTGTTTGTAGATTACAGCTCAGCATTCAATACCATCGTTCCCTCGAAGCTGGACAGGAAACTGCAGGATCTAGGACTGAGCAGCTCCCTCTGCAGCTGGATCCTTAGCTTCCTGTCTGACAGACGCCAGGTGGTCAGACTGGGCAGCATCACCTCATCCCCCATCACACTGAACACTGGTGCTCCACAGGGGTGTGTACTGAGCCCTCTCCTGTACTCACTCTACACCTACGACTGCACAGCCACTAACAGCTCCAACATCATTGTGAAGTTTGCGGACGACACTACAGTGGTGGGTCTTATCACCAACGGTGATGAGACGGCTTACAGGGAGGAGGTCAGCGCCCTGACACACTGGTGTCAAGACAACCATCTCACCCTCAACGTCGCAAAGACAAAGGAGTTGATAGTGGACTTCCGGAGGTGCAGAGAAGTACACACCCCCATCACCATCAACGGAGCTGCTGTGGAGAGAGTGAGCAGCTTCCGGTTCCTTGGTGTACATCTGGCTGAGGATCTTACGTGGTCAGTACACACAAACAAAACAGTGAAGAAGGCGCAGCAGCGCCTCTTCTTTCTCAGGAGACTGAAAAGATTCGGCATGAGCCCCCGCATCCTCAGGACCTTCTATCACTGTGCCATTGAGAGCATCCTCACTGGATGCATCACCACCTGGTATGGCAACAGCACCGCCTACAACTGCAAAGCTCTCCAGCGAGTAGTGTGGTGCTCTGAACGGATAATTGGAGGTGAGCTTCCCTCCCTCCAAGACATCTACAGGAAGCGCTGCCTGAGGAAAGCGGGGAGGATCATCAAGGACTCCAGTCACCCCAGCCATAAACTGTTCAGACTGCTTCCATCAGGAAGGAGGTTCTGCAGCATCCGGTCCCGTACCAGCAGACTGAGAGACAGCTTTTTCCATCAGGCCATCAGACTGCTGAACACGTCATAGACACCTCAGCTTCACTACTGGAACTTCAACATTATGCACTCCACACTGTATATAAATGCCACTTGTTTTGCACATATTCAACTCTGTATATTTTATATATTTTATTTTATTTTTATTTTTTTTACTATTTAATTTGTAAAAATGTGTATACACACTAGGGCTGCCACGATTAGTCGACTAGTCACGATTATGTCGACTATTAAAATCGTCGACGACTAATTTAATAGTCGACGCATCGTTTGAAGCTTTGTAAGATCACAAAGGACGCAGGAATGAGTAGTAGGATTTAAGGGTGTAATAACGGACTGAAACAGAAGATGGCAGCACTGCATGTACAAGGATGCCAGCTGCCGTTAAACCCCGAAGAAGAAGAAGCTGTGTCCCAGAATTCATAGCGCAGCCCAGCGCAGTTGTCAACAATGGCGGCAGCTAGTTAGTTTTAACTTTACTCTTATTATTCTTTCTGGGTCACAAAATAAACGTTTAACATATTTTCAGGCGAGAATGTAGCTGTGTAAACCTCAAATATCTGCTCAGTTTATCAAGACACCACATATTTTCAAAAGCTCTCCGACGTTTTCGGAGACGTCTGTTACCCACTAGCTCGTTAGCTAGGCGGGGGCAAGGCTAACTAGAGCCGTGAGAACACCGGACTCCCGGCAAATCGTTTTCAAACCCACCACTGTCTTTCGCTACTCAGGTTAAACATGATATATAAGTCACTTAGATAACTTAAAATGTTATTGTTTGGCTTTCTTTAGTATTTTATTTGTTCCTGAGTAAATCGGTTTGGCTAAGATTAAAGTTATAGTTTTTGCACAGCTAAATAAACTTCAAGCAGACAGCTGATTATCAGAAGTGTGAGACTCTGGAGAATATACTCCGGTGTCCTGTTATATTTTAGAAAGCAAGGAGTTTATTAAACTTCACCGAAACAATCTGCAAATTTCATTAAAAATTAATAAACTACCATCTTGTCTTTATTTTTAGTTAGCACAAACACTTCAAGCTGTAAGCTAATGATAGTTATATAAGACCAGATGCTGCTGGTGCAATAAGCTGTACGCTGTACGTCCAATGGATGATGATCTGATTAGTCGACTAATCGCAAAAATAATCGGTGACTAGTCGACTATCAAAATAATCGTTTGTGGCAGCCCTAATACACACACACACACACACGTAGGAAAATATTTAGTATACACATCCAGAAATGCATACACTATTATATATTGTACATATATTTATTAGTTTCAGGTTGGCCATTCTTGTATTTTGCTCGTTTGTGTTGTTGTGTTTGCACAACTCTGTTGCTTGTGGGGCTCGCACACAAGAATTTCACTCGCATGTGCTGTGCCAGTGTGCCTGCACATGTGATGTGACAATAAAAGTGATTTGATTTGATTTGATTTGACCCCACACCACATCAAGAACTCCACCGACTTCACTGACAAGGTCCAGAAACTTACCCTGGATCCAGATGAAACCATGGTGTCCTTTGATGTAGTCTCTCTCTTCACTTGCATACCCACCACGGAGGCCGTGGAGACTGTCAGAAAACGACTACAAGAAGACAGCTCCTTGGAGGACAGGACCAACTTCACACCTGATCAGATTTGCACACTGTTAGACCTCTGCCTCACCACTACATATTTCAAGTACAACGAAGGCTTTTACAGACAAAAACATGGCTGTGCCATAGGCTCCCCCGTGTCACCTATTGTAGCCAACCTTTACATGGAGGAAGTGGAAAGGAAGGCTCTTGGCTCTTTCAAAGGAAGAGTACCCAGCCACTGGTACAGATATGTGGACGACACCTGGGTCAAAATCAAGACACAAGAAGTGGAATCCTTCACTGCGCACATTAACGCTGTGGATAAAAACATCAAGTTCACCAGGGAAGACACAAAGGACAACTGTTTGCCTTTCCTGGACTGCGCCGTGCACATTGAAGAGAATGGCAAACTCAACATCAAAGTTTACCGGAAGCCCACACACACGGACCAGTACCTCCTGTTTGACTCCCATCACCCTCTGGAACACAAACTTGGAGTAATCAGGACCCTACACCACCGGGCAGAACATGTTCCCTCTAAGCCTGAAGGAAAAAAGAAGGAACACACACATGTAAAGGAAGCACTCAAAACGTGCAGCTATCCTAAATGGGCGTTCTTAAAGTCAGCAAAGAGGCACAGAAAAGAAGACCAGACACCAGCGAGGGAGGATAAGAAGGACAGACGCAACAACATTGTCATCCCCTATGTAGCCGGTGTATCAGAAAAACTCAGGAGAGTTTTCTCCAAGCATGACATCCCAGTGTATTTCAGACCCAGCAACACGCTCAGACAAAAACTGGTTCACCCGAAAGACAAAACGCCAAAACACAAACTTAACAACGTGGTGTATGCTGTACAGTGCAGCGAGGAATGCTCAGACCTCTACATTGGAGAGACCAAACAGCCACTTCACAAGCGCATGGCACAACACAGAAGAGCCACCTCCACAGGACAAGACTCAGCAGTCCGTCTGCATCTTAAGGATAAAGGTCACTCTTTCGAGGATGCCAATGTTCACATTTTGGACAGAGAGGACAGATGGTTTGAAAGAGGAGTGAAAGAAGCCATCTATGTCCACTGTGAGCGACCATCTTTGAACAGAGGCGGGGGTTTACGACACCAACTCTCTGCCATCTATAATCCAGTTTTGAGATCCCTTCCCAGACACCTTAACGCCCACTCACATCCTGGGCCATCTGACCTCAGGAATTCGCATGATAAGGTGGGGCCAGGTTTCACAATGAACACACCCGAAACTCTGGCTGATTGGGACCCACGCCCAGTTTCACACCTTGGCTCAGGCGATTAGAGGATCATCAGGGGTCCTTTTGTCCCTCTGTGGGGGGTCACTCCCACTAGGTTTATATCTGGGACTCTCCACCATTTGACCTTAGAACTGAAGAAGCTTCTCGGATGAGAGGTGAAACGTCTTCAAGCAACTTAAAGAAGTCCAGACGCTTTTCTTTGCAAGTTCCTTTGACTACGATGACCTGGATGACTGAGAACCTTCACAGACATCTTGGCTGTCTTTTCTAAGAATGTTTTACTTTATAAATTGATTTACTGTGACCAACACGAATATTAACAGTTTGAGAGTTTTGCTGAAGCATACTGATCAGCACAATCACAGGATGCAGTCTTTGTGTGGGGATTTCTCCAAAACGTGTTGATCACAGTTTTTGACAGTCTGGTATAGTAAGTAGTTCATTTGTAATTGTGCTGGGCTTGTCTGTGTCATTGTTTCACAGAATAGCATTATCAAGATGTAGGGATACCCAAATTGGCCAAAGGTGTCGTGGTGGAGATGAGTTTGAAGCCTCGATACAATTCCGGCACAAACATGCTTCAGTGATTCACAAAGTCTTGCTTTGCCCATCACTAGACCTTGTTGACAAACCCACAAGGTCATAAAAACAGACAACAACATGGACGTATGTAGGACTACTCGCGCTGATGAAATTCATGCGACTCGGACCAGAGTAGCCTCTAGCTGACTCACAGATGCAGAAAGTATTATTCTTGTTTGAAACGACAAAGAAGCCAACTTTATAACCGCTCAGCTTGATCTTTGACATTGTTATGTAAATAAATATAATCTCTCCCATTTCCAGATTAATGTTCTGTCATTTAACTAGACTTATCTTGTATGATTAAATTATCTATAACATAATAAATGCTGATTGGAGAGGCTCTTTGTGAATTGTAAAGGACCCAAAACACTAGATTCACAACTGCTCTTGGTACAAGAGCCTGATCCACTTAATGAGTTTGTCATCCATCCATCCATTCGCTTCCGCTTATCCTTTTCAGGGTCGCGGGGGGCGCTGGAGCCTATCCCAGCTGTCATAGGGCGAGAGGCGGGGTACACCCTGGACAGGTCGCCAGTCTGTTGCAGGGCCAACACACAGGGACAGACAACCATTCGCGCTCACATTCACTCGCATATTCACACCTAATGGCAATTTGGATTTTCCAATTAACCTATCCCCTCAAGCTGCATGTCTTTGGACGGTGGGAGGAAGCCGGAGTACCCGGAGAGAACCCACGCAAACACGGGGAGAACATGCAAACTCCACACAGAAAGAGCCCGGCCTGATGTTGGAATTGAACTCAGGACCTTCTTGCTGTGCGGCAACAGTGCTAACCACCGTGCCACCGTGCTGATGAGTTTGTCATGAGAACATTTATTGATTTACTGAACCAGATGTTGGCTTCCTTTGTCTAAACACTGTGGAAAGATCCTCCACACTGTTTGCTTTTCACGCTGCTGCAACATGTATTTATGCCCACCATTAAGGTGCAGGAAGCCGCTGCTGAACATCAGGTGTAACCACTTACGTATGGCTATCCATACATTGTGAGATGAGCCATAACCCTATCCCTAACCTTAACCAATAATCAGTAAAAAGAAAAATGTGCTTATGTTTAAATAAACATTATTTGCTTAGCTTTTGTCGTCTGTGCAATAGAGCTGGGCGATATAAGATTTTTTCATATCACGATATGTTTTTTTCATTTCAGGCGATAACGATATCTATCACGATATAAGCCAAATAACTATATTTGTAAGATTTAAATGTGCCGTTGCTCACAAGTAAAATGTGAAATAATCAGCAGCTTGTTTTTATTTAAATATTTATTTCCCATAATAAGTTCAACAGGGTAGATGTACTTAAGGAACATGAGACTTTTTCAGATAAATAAAGGCAAATATTGCAAACTACACAAAAGGCAGCCGCTAAAGCGTTTAAGTTTCAAAATAGAACAAACGAAACAGACTAAATTGTCAATTCCACTTAGAAACAAAATATTAATTCTAAAAATAAATCTTAGTTTGTTTTACAGAAGAACAGACAAAATTGACTAACCTTTGTCAATATCAAATAAACTGAGAACTAAAAGGAAATTCTCAATCTCTCCTTGTTGTATAGCTGAGCTTTTCAAACAGTTTTAACAGTTACTTTAGTCTGACAAAAGCCGAATGACGAATTAGCGCTTCCAGTCAGAGACTGAGGCTACGTCCACACGTACACGGGTATTTTTGAAAATGGAGATTTTCCGTTTTCGTTTTAAAAAATAATCCCGTCCACACATAAAGGCAGAAATGAAGGAAAACGCTGCTATGAACATGCCAAAGCAGCAGGTGGCCCTAGATTCCTAACCGTGCAGAAATGTTGGCCAATCAGAAGTCTAGAAGCCTCAGTGGGAAAAAGTAAACAAAGCTGGGGCATAGAAGCAGAACCGAGTCGTATGTGTGGAGGGACAGTAACTGTGTGTATATGTAAGCATTTAAACACTGCAGAGAGTAGAATTAACAGTAACAGTATTATAGAAATTCATTTCACCGAAACAATAACGTGGCGCACAGTGTGACGTCAAAAAATGTGCACACCTTTGACGCTGCGTTTTCTCAGTTTTCCTAGTCCACACATAAATGCAAAAACGGAGTATCAAGTCACGTGACGTGACGCTGCGGCTGTGATTGGTTCGGCTCTGCGCTACTTAATTTGGATTGTCTGTTCTTTTTTTCTTTTTTTAAAGAGGACAAGAGCAGCGAGGTCTATCGCGATAGTTGAATTTCTCTATCGAGTAAAAGTTATATCGCGATACATATCGTTATCGTTCTATCGCCCAGCTCTACTGTGCAATGAACTGACGACTCCTACATATGTGGTAGAATTTTTCGACAATGTATGATACTCAGATGTGTATGCTGAAATGTCAAAACATTGGGCTGCACTCCAGCTCTTCACAAATACATTCATGTGATTCTGATGTGGACAAACAGAAGGAAACTATTCACATAATCAGCTGAATCGTCCTGCATCCTGCAATCCAATCTAGAGCTGTGTGTTTGGCTAAAATGATTTGAGCTGGCTACTAGCTCCTTGAATGTGTCATACTCTTAGTACAATCAACCTAGTTACACTAGTACATCCTAGTGGTAGTGTGCCAATTCATAGTTTGCAAACCAGTCGCAACCAATAGCAAAAGCCAACCGAGAACACCAGCGTGCTGTGTGAGAAACATGCAGGAAAGTGTGCACCAGTGTACAGAGCCCTCACGGAGATCTAGTATAAGTCAACCAACAAGTCCCACATTCTCTAATGTTGTAAAGGCACTAACAGAGCGAGGCCCATAACATCACAGAAGCTAAAATAGATTTCTTATCCTAATTTTAATTTATTTTTAATGAAAAAAAGAAAAAAAAGAAATACAAAACAATAGTTTGATATAGTTGAATAGTTATTCAATACTAAAAATATCTAAGTGTGTTAAATATTGATACCAACAGTGTCATCTTGGCCTCTTCGAGCTTACGGAGAACTTCATCACTCCTTCCCTCACTAACAGCTGAAGTTCATCGTCATCACTCTGAACAACATTTTTGGAGAATTTTCAAGAGATGTGTAAAGCTCTCGTTTGAACAACATTAAAGTCTTAAACAGGTATCATAGACGTCAACATTGGTCATTCAACTATTAACAATTATCTGAGTGCCACATTAGTAGTCTTTTGTTATTAGCATAGTTGCCATCATGTGGTGTTTCTTCAGATTTCAATCATTCAGTCCAATAAAGGACACCAAACAAGAGTTAACAGCTGAATAAGCTGTTTGGCATTGACAGAGAAGGCAAATCTTTCCTGGAGGCAACTTATTCAGCTCTGCTGCACTATCCACAAAAAGTCATTTTCCTTACAAATGTAGGACCATTTAAGTGGAACTAAACAGGCTTACCAACAGTGTAAGATGTATATGCATTTGTAACAATGTTACAAAAAAGAAATAGACAACCAAACAGATTTCCTTAAATTCTGTGCTGTAAAGCAGATATATTACGAATGGGTTCATAAATCTGCCTAAACAGAAAAAATATCTCTTGCAACCACAGCTTTTAATGAGCTGCAACTCGTAAAACAACATTTTTGTAAAAAAAAAAAAAAAGTTTAAGCATAAACTCTTTCTCTTGTGTCTCTCTTTTCTCTTTTTTGTGAGTTTATGACTTGCAGACTAGCAGGTTGCTTCTCCCCTGCAGATGCGTCAACTCCTGCCGCAAAATGATGAGAAATGAATTGATTATCTGCTGAAAACGACTTGTGAAATATTCCAAGTTGTGGCACTGTATGCTTTCAGGGTATGACCGTGTAATCGTGATCTTGTTAGACTTGTAATACCGGTTAACACAACTAATCTCCCCGAGCGTAGCAATACCTGAAGCCGCTGCTCAGAGCAGATGCGGTGAGAGGAAAGAAGAACCACGACGGAGGACGGCGTTAACCCGAACGGTGAAACTGGAGGTCCGGTAAAAGTTCGTAAAACATCCTCCGTACGGTCATTTTTGCTCCCCTGATGCCAAGAGAACTTTCCCAAGCTCCGGTCTGGGAACGCTGCTACGAAAACCCTGTAACATTCTGCGAACCTTCACAGGATGTCCCGTCGTTTCTGGGTATATTTGGTTAAAATTGACGATTAACTGCGGATTAAATATAAACCGAATTGACCGGTTGGTTCTAGTGATCACAAAAACGATGCAGTTTTCTCGTTTGTGTTGACTTTTTAGACTGGTAAGACCAATTGCTTCCAGTTAACACATTTCCAGTGGTAGACAGTGGTTTTTGCATAGCAGACACTCAACAGGTGTGCAGCAATAACTCACCTTCTGCTGCCGACGGGACATGTCGGTGGGCTGCTTGGCGTTGAACGGGTAGGCTATGCACCGGAGGACGAACACATAAATCTGCAGTTTTATTTTCCTCTCCTCTTCCTCCTTCTGAATGGACTCACGTTTCCTCTTTTCCTGTTCTTCATCTGTAGCGCTGTTCACTTTCGTACTTTTGCCGGCGAGGCTTCCAGGTGTCGCGGAGCGCAGCTGCTGGCTGCCCGGGGGTCCCGTTTCCCGTTTCTCTGCAAAGGAAGAGGCGTCCGGTTTCCTCTGAGGCTCTAAGTCGGACTCCCCACCAGTGTCTTCGCTAGAAGACGAATCTAACATAGTGCACTGTGTCAAAATTCTGCTTCAGACTGAGAAAAAAGTCAGGAAACAATTTTTGAGCGTCTTTTTGTTTGTTTTAGTCGACGTGGCCTTGACGTCTGCGTAGGTGGCGCGCTCTGAACCACGACTTCAGTGGAATGTCAGGTTACTGCGGAAAGCAAAGGTAGGCGGAGTTTTCATTGTTAAGAGGTGGTCTCCGCGTGCACTTCGTTCCTTCACAGCTTTAAAGAATGCGTTGGCGCGTGCACAATGTGTTGTGCCCAAAACTAATTTCCAGTGTTTGTGTTTTTTATGTATTATATCTTTGCTTATGCTGATAGCCTGCAGTCAACAGGATTTAAGAAGGGGCTGTGTGTAAAATAAAGAAATGATCTGTTTTGCAAGTTTGCAAGTCTTTATGGCTCTGTGTTATTGTACATACATTATAATCAATTCAGTCCTTTTAGGCTGCTTAAAATATCTCTATATAACTGTTATATTTATTGCAGCTTCTGCTTCCCTCTCGACCTGATCTATCTTGAAAAAGTGAAATGTGTATTTTTGATTATTGTTTTGAGTGTCATTTGTCAACATGGTGATATAAATTTATGATCATTGTTGCAATAGGGGTGGTTTCATCTTACTTACTTTTTCAAACTGACCAAAGGACTTCATCAACTGGTATCAGCGCCGATTCCAGGTTAACACAAAATCAAGAACTGGTGGTGGATTTTTAGAAAGACAAACATGCTGGGAATGGGCATTGGCAAAACGGACTCATATAACCACCTGACCAATAAACTGGATTGGACTAACAATTCAAAGGCCATCTAAAACAAAAGTACAGGGCAGGCTGTATCTGCTAATGAGACTCTCAGATCTTTTAGAGCAAAGACATGTATAGATACACATACATACACATCATATATACAGTGGGGCAAAAAAGTATTTAGTCAGCCACCGATTATGCAAGTTCCCCCACTTAAAATGATGACAGAGGTCAGTAATTTGCACCAGAGGTACACTTCAACTGTGAGAGACAGAATGTGAAAAAAAAAATCCATGAATCCACATGGTAGGATTTGTAAAGAATTTATTCGTAAATCAGGGTGGAAAATAAGTATTTGGTCAATAACAAAAATACAACTCAATACTTTGTAACATAACCTTTGTTGGCAATAACAGAGGTCAAACGTTTACTATAGGTCTTTACCAGGTTTGCACACACAGTAGCTGGTATTTTGGCCCATTCCTCCATGCAGATCTTCTCGAGAGCAGTGATGTTTTGGGGCTGTCACCGAGCAACACGGACTTTCAACTCCCGCCACAGATTTTCTATGGGGTTGAGGTCTGGAGACTGGCTAGGCCACTCCAGGACTTTCAAATGCTTCTTACGGAGCCACTCCTTTGTTGCCCGGGCGGTGTGTTTTGGATCATTGTCATGTTGGAAGACCCAGCCTCGTTTCATCTTCAAAGTTCTCACTGATGGAAGGAGGTTTTGGCTCAAAATCTCACGATACATGGCCCCATTCATTCTGTCCTTAACACGGATCAGTCGTCCTGTCCCCTTGGCAGAAAAACAGCCCCATAGCATGATGTTTCCACCCCCATGCTTCACAGTAGGTATGGTGTTCTTGGGATGCAACTCAGTATTCTTCTTCCTCCAAACACGACGAGTTGAGTTTATACCAAAAAGTTCTACTTTGGTTTCATCTGACCACATGACATTCTCCCAATCCTCTGCTGTATCATCCATGTGCTCTCTGGCAAACTTCAGACGGGCCTGGACATGCACTGGCTTCAGCAGCGGAACACGTCTGGCACTGCGGGATTTGATTCCCTGCCGTTGTAGTGTGTTACTGATGGTGACCTTTGTTACTTTGGTCCCAGCTCTCTGCAGGTCATTCACCAGGTCCCCCCGTGTGGTTCTGGGATCTTTGCTCACCGTTCTCATGATCATTTTGACCCCACGGGATGAGATCTTGCGTGGAGCCCCAGATCGAGGGAGATTATCAGTGGTCTTGTATGTCTTCCATTTTCTGATGATTGCTCCCACAGTTGATTTTTTCACACCAAGCTGCTTGCCTATTGTAGATTCACTCTTCCCAGTCTGGTGCAGGTCTACAATACTTTTCCTGGTGTCCTTCGAAAGCTCTTTGGTCTTGGCCATGGCGGAGTTTGGAGTCTGACTGTTTGAGGCTGTGGACAGGTGTCTTTTATACAGATGATGAGTTCAAACAGGTGCCATTCATACAGGTAACGAGTGGGGGACAGAAAAGCTTCTTACAGAAGACGTTACAGGTCTGTGAGAGCCAGAGATTTTCCTTGTTTGAGGTGACCAAATACTTATTTTCCACCCTAATTTACGAATAAATTCTTTACAAATCCTACCATGTGAATTCATGGATTTTTTTTTTTTCACATTCTGTCTCTCACAGTTGAAGTGTACCTCTGGTGCAAATTACTGACCTCTGTCATCATTTTAAGTGGGGGAACTTGCATAATCGGTGGCTGACTAAATACTTTTTTGCCCCACTGTATATATTGGAGGTATACCAAGAGCTAAGAGAAGGGCTCAAGAAGATGTGGAGGGTGAAGGTAACAGTGGTCCCAGTGGTAATTGGAGGACTAGATGAGGTGACTCCCAAGTTAGATGAGTGGCTCCAGCAGATCCCGGGAACAACATTGGAGCTCTCTGTCCAGAAGAGGGTAGTCCTAGGAACAGCTTAGATACTGTGGTACACTGACACCTCTACAGGAAAACATGTCTATTAATCATGGCGTTAGGGGGAGCACCCTCTCTCTCTCTGCCCTCCCCTTCTATCCAGTCTTTAAGTCTGACGTTATTAGCCGTTTCTGGGTCCAAACTTCGCTCCAGGTCCCAAAATCAAACGAACACTGCTGTATCACTGAGAGTTACAAACTGTCTAAAGTCTTTCATCTTTAATAAAACGATCAGCATTGCTGCTTTACCAGGTGTAACAATTAAGTTTAACATCCAGGCATCCATGAAAACAAAATGTATGAAATTTAATGGAGTTAGAAGTTAGTAGGAAGTTAGCTCGCTAGTTTCCACCTAAACATGATATAGCATGTTCTGACTGAGAGATCACAGCTGTTAGTATAGTATAAACAGTGCTAACTTTTTTCCACTCGACAAAAGTTAACGCAAGAGTTCCCGATGGTTAGGGACAAATGCAATCGCATGGCAGGATGCTGTGAATGGACCAAACTTCAGTCGGAAGAACAACTGAGATAATCCATCCACAATACGAGGTTAGTCATTAATATACTGCTGCATGGGCTGAGCTGTAGCTATATTGTAAGGTTTTAAAAACTGAGCTTTAAAATGAATAGTGATTTTATATATATATATATATATATATATATATATATATATATATATATATATATATATATATATATATATATATATATATATATATATATATAAGAAACAAAACACAACAGTTGTATTAAAAACACAACAGCCTTAATAGACGCAGAGTAGTTTGGACCTGAAAGCAGGATTCATACCTCATGACTTAACGACCGGATACGGCTGACTGGAGGATAAGAGATGGTTGTCATGGTGAACTACAGGAGGCCTTATTACAGGGAGATGTCCAGAAGGCGTAAGATGACCCAAGAGATGGACCCACGCCAAATAAGGGGGATCAAGTTTAAACTGCAGTCTTTCCCCAACCTTTTAACCAATCATATTAATATTTTGTTCGTCACATAGGAAAAATGTTTACTGCCTGGATGTGGTGCTGTTTTGTTCATTTGGTTTGCACAATGGAGGAAGAGCCATGGCGCCATTATTAATTAGAATCTTCAACTGCTTAATAAATTGAGGAAAATAAATACTTTGAGTTTCTTCATCTTCTCTCATAAATTGAACCTGACAGTATGCAGTGAAGAAGTAAAAATATTAGCAAGATAATCGACCTACGTGGGAGTAGCTCTTCTGCACCGTGTTGGCACAAGCATTTGAAGATAACAGTGGATGAATTATATCCTTAAACTTAGTTACGGCACTTTCAAAAAGACATCTGTTGTGATGAAATCTATTCCCCACCAGTGTTGGTCAAGTTACTTGAAAAAAGTAATCAGTAACTAATTACTGATTACTCCCCCAAAAAAGTAATCCCGTTACTTTACTGATTACTTATTTTCAAAAGTAATTAATTACTTAGTTACTTAGTTACTTTTTAAAAACACGATTTACAACCTGAAGAGGTGATAAAGTGATAGATCTTTCAGCCCAATTCTACTTTTTCTACATAATCCATCATACAAAATGTAATCAAATGGAAAAGTCTCTTTTTTTAACTTGTTTTATCAGTTTTAATCTTTTAACTTTATGCATCAAGCAAAACATTTAATTATATGCAACATTCTCTGACTTGAATAAATTAGTTTAACATTTAAACCTATTTTCTACACATTCCAGCACATAAAATAAAATATTTTTTGTGTTTTCACTCACTCTTTCAAACAGATGCAAGTAAAACACAGCAGAAAATAAATAAAGTCAAAGACTCAGCGGTCCTTTTGCTCTATTTTCACCTGTAAAGCAGGAGCAGGGTAGGCGGAGGGTTACCCTGGTGCAGGTGTGCTGCGGTCAGTTGAAGAATCCGCGCGAGTGTCTCTGTGAGTTTCCCATCACGTCGTAGCTACTCGGTGCTTGCTCGGAAGTTTAGGGGTTTTTTTTCGCTGTAAAAAGAAGTTTTCTTCCCACGCACGATGGACGCTAATGTTTTTGTCACTTTTTATGGAATCAAACTCAAAGTAAGGTCAGTACTTCCACACTTTAAACGCTGCACGCTCATACTCTCTCCCGCACTCGATATATTATCCATTGTTGATCTGCACACAGCTGCTGTCACCAACGTCGCACTTGCTTACGTCACTGTCATGAGACATTCTCGCAAAAAAAATCACGGTTTTAGTAACGCAGTAACGCAGCGTTCCTACGGGAAAGTAACGGTAATCTAATTACTGATTTTGCAATAGTAATCCCTTACTTTACTCGTTACTTGAAAAAAGTAATCAGATTACAGTAACGCGTTACAAGTAACGCGTTACTGCCCATCTCTGTTCCCCACTGCTGTGTAATCCATTATTGTAAAGGCTAAGCAAGGATAAGCATCAGGTTTTCAGATGAATTAAGAATTTGTCTAGGTCTTTAGGTCACAGTTATGAGCTAAAATTAATTTTATTAGGAAATGTGTCCAATTTTAGTGCAAAGTGTTTTATCTTTGCATTTCCATACTCTTGGCAGTGGAAAATCTTCACCAGCTGATGCTATTAGTCCCAGAGGAGCTATGGAGAAAACAGAGTGTTGTTCCACTGATCATTATGTGGAATGTTAAGTGTTTGAACCATGAAGTGGTTGAGTACGGTGAACTGATTAAGATCCAAAGAGGAACACTGAGAGCGGACTTTGATGTGCTTCATGGAGTATTACAGCTCATTTCAATCCTTTATGCTTCAGCTGAAATTTGTGCCAAAGCTTTATCTGTAACCTACAACTTAACCTGATGTGCAGGGTCAAGTGATGGGTTTATAAGGTAAAGGTATAATTACTGTCACCTTAAAGACCACTGGTACATAGTCCATTAAAAGAGATAAATCTGAAATTATGATCAATCTAAGAATTAATTAATGGTACAGCTTCTTTTAAAAGACTGAAGCAACCAGTGATTGAACCATTCTGATTAATAGATACTCTACCTGCTGAGACATTTATCTGTTTTATTTGTGATAAATAACGTAATCTTGTAATCTATCTTATCTGCATCACCAGGAGTGTAAACCAGACTTGGCTTCCCTCAATTGATATACCATATTTTCTAACAGGCTGCGGGTATAAAAATGATTACATCAATAATAATCTATATTGCACTTCATGTGTCACTCGAAAAGGAATTTGTGAAAATGAGGCTGGTCTGATATAGAACAGGTTACGTGTTCAAAATTAGTTGCTATAATTATCTAGATAAGACAATCCCCATTGTGATATTAAAAACTCCCACAGAGACCAGCAGTTGTTTCTGATGGCATGTGTGCTGTGGATAAACCTCTGGTCTGTGATGGCAAACTGAGTGGAGACCAGCAGCTGATGAGCTTCGGTGATTTATCATTGTAACACAGTGGTTCTTAACCTTGTTGGAGGTACCGAACCCCGCCAGTTGCATATGCGCATTCACTGAACCCCTCTTTAGTGAAAAATAAAATATGATTTTTTTCAAATTCAAGACATAGATATGTTTTTTACTGGTGCACAAAATGAGCCGTGGTGGAGGCTCTGCCGAACCCCTGAGACCGACTCACCGAACCCCTAGGGTTCGATCGAACCCAGGTTAAGAACCACTGTTGTAACAGGTGAGTTTTGTCTTGGTGAATATGGTTGATGTAGAAAAGGTGGAGTGTGAAAAAGTTATCAATAACCCCTTTAGTACAGGGCGGGTCATTTATATGGATACACCGTAATAACATGGGAATGGTTGGTGATATTAAAGTCCTGTTTGTGGCACATTAGTATATGTGAGGGGGCAAACTCCTCAAGATGGGTGGTGACCATGGTGGCCATTTAGAAGTCGGCCATCTTGGATACAACTTTTGTTTTTTCAATAGGAAGAGGGCCATGTGACACATCAAACTTATTGGTAATGTCACAAGAAAAACAATGATGTGCTTGGTTTCAATGTAACTTTATTCTTTCACGAGTTATTTACAAGTTTCTCTTTGTTCACAGCCATTGACATGTCGAAGAGGTTAACACGTGAGGAGCAGATCGAAATTGTGTTGATATCTGGTGACCACTTATAAAATGTGTTCAATGTGCTGCCCATTGTGTTGGATTGTCAATGCAACACTCTTCTCCCACTCTTCACACACTGATAGCAACACCGCAGGAGAAATGGTGCAGCACCTGAAACTACGGATTCTGGATGTCTGTGCTGGCATTTCTCAGTGTGTGAATGTGTGTGTGAATGGGTGGATGACTGGATATGTAAAGCGCTTTGGGGTCCTTAGGGACTAGTAAAGCGCTATATAAATACAGGCCATTTACCATTTACCATTTCTCCTGCGGTGTTGCTATCAGTGTGTGAAGAGTGGGAGAAGAGGGTGGCATTGACAATCCAACACAATGGGCAGCACATTGAACACATTTTATGTGTATATGTGAGGGGGCAAACTCCTCAAGATGTTTGAGGAGTTTGCCCCCTCACATATACTAATGTGCCACAAACAGGACTTTAATATCACCAACCATTCCCATGTTATTACGGTGTATCCATATAAATGGCCCACCCGGTACATCAGCAAGAAAAACTGTGAGGATGATGAAGAAGGGAAGGCAGCTCTGTCAACATGACAACAGTTTTTTTTTCGGTGATATGGGGCCACTGTAAACATATGATTTATATATATTAAGCTTGACATTAAACAGAATTCAAATTATTTCAAATGAACTCAAAGTATGAAGCAGTAATATTATCCCATTTAATACTGATTGGGAACATTTTTCTGTAGAACAATTATTTTCACTTTATGCACAATTTTCCACTAATGCGTCGTCCCTGTACCAAAGTTGCCATGTCCCAGTGGCCCCCAGGATTACAGGCCTGTCATCCTGTCATCATTACATCATGAAGACCCTGGAAAGACTCATCCTGGACTAGCTCCGACCCATAGTAAGACCACATCAGGATCCCCTTCAATTTGCTTACCAGCCCCATCTAGGAACTAAGGACGCCATCATCTACCTGCTCAATCGTGTCTACACCCATCTGGACCAGTTGGCGAGCACTGTTAGGGTCATGTTTTTTGACTTTTCCAGTGCATTCAACACCATCAGGCCGACCCTCCTGGGTGATAAGCTGGGTGAGTCCTTTGTCACGTGGTGCGAGCAGAATTATCTGCAGCTCAACGTGGCAAAGATCAAGGAATTGATTGTGGATTGTAGGACGACCAGGAAAACCTTGACCCCGTTTCAATATTTAGTATTTATAATCCTCCACAACGTGGACATTGTGGAGGACTATAAATACCTTGGAGTACACATAGACAATAAACTGGACTGGGTTAAAAACACTACTGCACTTTACAGGAAGGGCCAGAGTCCACTCTATTTTCTGAGGTGGCTGAGGTCCTTCAACATCTGTCGGACAATGCTCAGGATTTTCCATGAGTCTGTTGTGGTCAGTGCTGTCCTCTATGCTGTTGCATGCTGGGGAAGCAGGTTAAGGGTTGCTGATGCCAACAGACTCAATAAACTGATCCGCAAGGCCAGTAACGTTTTGGGGATGGAGCTGGACTCTCTTAGGGTGGTGTCAGAGAGGCAAATGTTGTCCAAGATAACACAAAGTTGGACAATACGTCCCACCCACTGCATAACATGCTGACTAGCCACAGGAGCACGTTCAGTGAGAGACTGAGATTACCAAAAAGCACCACTGAACGACAAAGGAAATCATTCCTGCCTGTGGCCATCTCCCTGTACAACACAATCTAATACTCCGTAAACACTGCTATAGTTACATCTTTTTGCACACGCTCTTTCTTACTTATTAATGTTGCTGTCTATGGCAGATGTGGTTATATTTATTCATAACTACATCTGCCAACCCTGGATATTCATTATTTGGTGATTTGTATATATTGTATATATTGTGGTATTCCTTATATCTTAACATATTGCATTGCTAATAGTCTAGTCTGTTTTTGTTTTTGTTTCTATTAGTGTTACTGTACTGGAGCAACCGTAACCCACATAATTTCCCTAGGGATTAATAAAGTATTCTGATTCTGATTCTGATGTCTACTGAGGTATTTCCATAATGTTTCATTGCTTCCTTTTTTATAGGAATGTTTTCTTCGAACACTAAATAATTTCTGGAAATACATAATAGATATTCATTGATGATCCTTAGATGACGGCCTTTAGTTTTCCTACAATATGTTGCTGGCCTCTTCTGGGCAAAATGATAAACTGCAGCCATGATATTTACACAAACAGCTTTATTTCAAGCATTTTCTGTATTTATCTATATCTATGCATCTATAGAAAGCTATCATGCATGAACAATTCAAATATACACATAATTATCTAATAATTCACTGGCTTTACCAGAGCTGGCATGCTAGATTCTTGTTGTAGTACCACGTCACTGTGTATCCACTGAAGTGAAATGGTTTTTAGGCCTTTTTCTCGATGAACTGTCAGTTTGGATTGCGTGTACACAGTCCGAGCTGGTGTGTCTCATCTCTTCTGGAGGTAGTGTATGAGGACTTTCTCTGAGCTCAGAATGTGACTGGGTCTTTTGAAGTCCAGCGACTGCAGTTTCTGGATGCCTACGTACACACACATGCAAGCACACACAAAAAGGGAGGTGTTTAAACTGCCATGTCAACCAGACTTTATTATATTTATGCACATCAGTACACTCTTTTTCAAGAATATAGCAACAATGAAACTTTTTACAGTACATTTGATTATAAACCAACTTGAAGTGTAAGTCGTTTAAATCAGCTTTTTTATACCTCTACAGTAACAGTTTCTGAAGTGTGTAAAATGTGTTGCATAATGATAGAAATTCATTGGAATAAATGAACTTATTACTGCTTCTGAGTACAGTAAATTATTACCGTTCACATTAAGACTTCTGTTTCAATGTTCTTAGTTTCTCAGTCCAGAAATAAAAAGCCACGATCATGGGAGTTGCCATAATGAAACTATTTGTTTTCAGGTTACTCTGGATAAGTTTAGAAAGGCCCTGTAGGTTTTTGTCTCATGGTAGCCTGGCCTTCAGATTCCCTGCACCAGCAACCGTGGGTGTGATATTTCATAAAGAGTTTGAACTTTGCACACAGCCTCTGGAGGACAAATGGTGTCACTGCCTCTATGGATGCCCTTTTCAGGTTGTGCTGCTCTCTTCAAACAGGAAAGAGCTGCGTCTAGACTGAAGAAAAAACAACCCAAACTTAAAAACCTTTATTTTCACGGGTTTACATTTAGGCTACTGTCTGTGTGTATAAATGGACTGATTCTTATATGGTGCTTTTCTACTCTACCTGAGCACTCAGAGCACTTTTATACAACTTGCCTTATTCACACCCATTCATACAAGTGTTTTTTCTGTGCTCTTTCTATCTAACATTCACATACATTCATACTCCAAGATCGGAGAACAACGTGGGGTTTGTATTTTGTCCAAAGATGTTTGGCCTGCAGACTGGACCAAACCAACAACCTGCTGATTAGCAGAAGACCTGCTACAGTGACCCAGTGTGTGCAGGTGTGTCTGTGTGTGTGCATGCACAGGTGTGAGAGTTTGTATGTTTGTGCTTTAACTTCAAGGTTGACTCTTTATGACATTTTGTTTTGTTGTTTTTGCTATAAGACATTGTAGACCTTCCACCATCCATCACATTTCTATCACTAATACATTTCAGGGTTGTGGGGGACTGAAGTCTATCCCAGCTGCCATGGGGGTGTAAGGGAGGTACACCTTGGACAGGTCACCTGTCTGTCACAGGGACCTACACACTGTTCTTTTTCTTTTTTTTACAGTAAATTATAAGCCCATTGTAATGAAATATGTTTTATAAATAAAATGGACACTGATACTGGTAAATGGACTGGTTCTTACACATCACTTTTAAATTCTACCTGGGCACTGAGAGTGCTTTATACAACTTGCCTCAGTCATACCCGTTCATCTAAGCACTTTTTTTCTATCCTTTTTCTACACAAGTACTTTCTATCTAGCATTCACACTTCCATGGATGCATCGGAGAGCAACTTGGGCTTAGTTTCTTGACAAGGATATTTGGCATCCAGATCAAATGACCTGAGCCACAGCCAATCCATATTGATGCTGATGCTTTGGAAGCCTGTGTTCTGGCTGTCATGGCCGTCATCTCTTTGCCTCTAGCCTCAGCACAGGTATAGGTAGGTGGATCAGTGAACTATGTATATCTTGCCAGTCAATATGCAATTCAAGTTCTCTGAAATTAAGATACCAATCTGGAGCTGTGGGCCTCAGGAGGAGGAACGCATCAGACCATGGTTAAAGAATTGCCAGAGACTAGCAACGTGGAAGTGGCCACAACAATAATCGGGTAATGAATGTCAGAGTCTCTACGCATTTTTTAAACCACATCCCGATCACCTCTCTGTAGTGCTGTGTGCATGAGCCTGATGTACACGACTTCCATAACTCGAGACGGAATTTCTCATTTAGATGTTACTACATGTGAGAACCAGAAGCTGTAAGAAGAGGAGAGCAAAATAACCAACACACCTGATTTTAAGTAATATAGAAACTGCATAATTTTCATACATCATAATGATGGATGATGGATTGAAATGCCCTGCAGGTATGCTGGTGAAAGCCATTAGAGAGAATCGTAATCCTTGATTTATACCCATGGGCCTTGTGAGACAAAAGGTCAGCAGCAGAAGATTGTATATAGATTTCAGGACACTGAACACTGTAACGAAAGATGATTCACCTGGCCTACATGTGTGGAATGATTTCTACCATTAATGGTTGCAAGCACAAAATTTACTTGTGTGTGCAACCTGTTTTACTTATCACACACAATGACGGATGTTTAGAGAGTAATTTGGGATTCTTTTGCTCAAGGACTCTTACCAGAGTGGAGGAGCAGGGAGTCAAACCATTAACATTCTGAGTATTGTTAGGAGCAGTTTGGTTTGGGTTCAAGGAGGGAGGGAGCATATATTAGCCAGGGGAAACCTACACACAGTAATGCCAACTACAGTTTATTTAACTGGAACTTGAGGCCATTAAATGCTGCAAACTGAGAAGGATAATTTGACAGGAGAATGCTTTACAGTGTACTGACAATAACGTGCTTGCCGAGTTATGGACAGCAAACCGAATACAGCAGAACTATAGAAAGTAGCTCAGCTTGCCTCTTTTGAGTCTGATAGTAGTGTAAGCAATAAATATTGTCTTTCCAGTTTTCCAGCAGGTTCCTGGTCAGTTTCAGTGCCCAGGAAAATATGATTTCACAGGAACTGGGACGATCAACCATTGAGCTAAATACTGTAAAAGAATGTAATGGAGAGTCTAAGAGCAATGGATGGATGCCAATGACGCCGGCATACCACTGTTTAAAAGGTATATATGATCTTGCCGGATAAGACAGTATGGAGTGTTTGTTGCAAAATGTGTTAAACATGATATACTTACTAAAGCTAGCTGACACAGAGCTGCTGGTTAGAATACAGTGGGGCAAAAAAGTATTTAGTCAGCCACCGATTGTGCAAGTTCCCCCACCTAAAATGATGACAGAGGTCAGTAATTTTCACCAGAGGTACACTTCAACTGTGAGAGACAGAATGTGAAAAAAAATCCATGAATCCACATGGTAGGATTTGTAAAGAATTTATTCGTAAATTAGGGTGGAAAATAAGTATTTGGTCAATAACAAAAATACAACTCAATACTTTGTAACATAACCTTTGTTGGCAATAACAGAGGTCAAACGTTTACTATAGGTCTTTACCAGGTTTGCACACACAGTAGCTGGTATTTTGGCCCATTCCTCCATGCAGATCTTCTCGAGAGCAGTGATGTTTTGGGGCTGTCGCCGAGCAACACGGACTTTCAACTCCCGCCACAGATTTTCTATGGGGTTGAGGTCTGGAGACTGGCTAGGCCACTCCAGGACTTTCAAATGCTTCTTACGGAGCCACTCCTTTGTTGCCCGGGCGGTGTGTTTTGGATCATTGTCATGTTGGAAGACCCAGCCTCGTTTCATCTTCAAAGTTCTCACTGATGGAAGGAGGTTTTGGCTCAAAATCTCACGATACATGGCCCCATTCATTCTGTCCTTAACACGGATCAGTCGTCCTGTCCCCTTGGCAGAAAAACAGCCCCATAGCATGATGTTTCCACCCCCATGCTTCACAGTAGGTATGGTGTTCTTGGGATGCAACTCAGTATTCTTCTTCCTCCAAACACGACGAGTTGAGTTTATACCACAAAGTTCTACTTTGGTTTCATCTGACCACATGACATTCTCCCAATCCTCTGCTGTATCATCCATGTGCTCTCTGGCAAACTTCAGACGGGCCTGGACATGCACTGGCTTCAGCAGCGGAACACGTCTGGCACTGCGGGATTTGATTCCCTGCCGTTGTAGTGTGTTACTGATGGTGACCTTTGTTACTTTGGTCCCAGCTCTCTGCAGGTCATTCACCAGGTCCCCCCGTGTGGTTCTGGGATCTTTGCTCACCGTTCTCATGATCATTTTGACCCCACGGGATGAGATCTTGCATGGAGCCCCAGATCGAGGGAGATTATCAGTGGTCTTGTATGTCTTCCATTTTCTGATGATTGCTCCCACAGTTGATTTTTTCACACCAAGCTGCTTGCCTATTGTAGATTCACTCTTCCCAGTCTGGTGCAGGTCTACAATACTTTTCCTGGTGTCCTTCGAAAGCTGTTTGGTCTTGGCCATGGCGGAGTTTGGAGTCTGACTGTTTGAGGCTGTGGACAGGTGTCTTTTATACAGATGATGAGTTCAAACAGGTGCCATTCATACAGGTAACGAGTGGGGGACAGAAAAGCTTCTTACAGAAGACGTTACAGGTCTGTGAGAGCCAGAGATTTTCCTTGTTTGAGGTGACCAAATACTTTTTTTCCACCCTGATTTACGAATAAATTCTTTACAAATCCTACCATGTGAATTCATGGATTTTTTTTTCACATTCTGTCTCTCACAGTTGAAGTGTACCTCTGGTGCAAATTACTGACCTCTGTCATCATTTTAAGTGGGGGAACTTGCATAATCGGTGGCTGACTAAATACTTTTTTGCCCCACTGTATCTCATCATTTCAGTTCAATTCATTTTCATTTGTTCCAATTTTGAAGAGAAATCTCTTCACAACAGCCAACCAAATGATCAACACTCTCCAGGAGGTCGGCGTATCAATATATAAGTCTACCATAAAGAGAAGACTGCATGAAGGTAAATACAGAGAGTTCACTGCAAGGTGCAAGCCACTCATAAGCCTCAAGAACAGAAAGGCTATATTCGACTTTGCTAAAAAACAAACAAACAAAAAACATCTAATAAAGCCAGTTCTGGAAAAAACATTCTTGGTACACATGAAACCAAGATCAGCCTCTACCAGAATGATGGCAAGAAAAAAGTTTGGAGAAGGCGTGGAACAGCTCATGATCCAAAGAGAACTACATCATCTGTAAAACATGGCAGAGGCAGCCTGATGGTTTGAGCGTGTATGGCTGTCAGTTGCTCTAGGACACTCGTGTTTATTGATGATGTGACACAGGACAGAAGTGGCTGAATGAATTCGGAGGTGTTCAGAGACATACTGTCTGCTCAAATCCAGCTAAATGCAGTCAAATTGATTGGGTTTCATAATGCAGATGGACAATGAACCAAAACCTACAGCCAAAGCAACCCAGGAGTTTATTAAAGCAAAGAAGTGGAATATTCTTGAATGGCCAAGTCAGTCACCTGATCTTAACCCATTTGAGCATTTCACTTGTTCAAGACTAAACTTCAGACAGAAAGGCCCACAAAGAAAGAGCAACTGAAAGCTGCTGCAGTTGAAAAGGAGGAAACCCAGCATCTGGTGATGTCCATGATTTCAGGACTTCAGGCTGTCATTGCCAGTGAAGGACTTTCAACTAAGTATTAGAAATTAACATTTTATTGTCAGTTATTTAATTTGTCCAATTACTTTTGAGCCCCTGAAATAAAGGGATTGTCTTAAAAATCCTTTAGTACCTCACGTTATTATGCAATCTTTTTGTTCAGCCCACTGAATTAAAGCAAAAAGTTTGCACTTCAACTGCATCTTGGTTGTTTCATTTAGAATTAATTGTGGTAATGTACAGAACCAAAATGATAAAAAAGTTCCCTGTATCCAAATATTTATGGAGCTAACAGTAATAACTGCAGTTAACTCAGAAAGACCAGTTGAAGAAAAAGAGTCAAAATAAATATCACTGGTCATGTAAATAGCAGTACATGATGTTATGTCTGTGAGTAGCTTTTTCCACATGTGACAGACACCGGGGCACATATTTTTTGACATACAAATGCACAAACACACAGACATCCATACACGCAGATGCACATGAATACTCAAAAATAGTAGCATATAGCAATAGTCAGTAATATCAGTAGGATTATTCCAGCTTTTGATGAGCACCATTGACAGTAACTACAGTCAGAGGTCCAGGGAATGAACACGTTTATCTAAATTGATCCTATAACCCACTCAATTTTCTTCCACTAGGCTATCAGAAGTCCACGACAGATTTAGCTCTACTAACGAAACATAAAAAGAGAGAAGCACAGAAGAGCAAAAGAGAGAAGCTCACTGACCACAAGCCCTCACAGACTCACTGGATGGATCACCATACCAAAAGAACTCCTCATTCGACGATCAGTTTATAGACCAAAATGGATTCTAGTCCATAATATCTTCCAGTCTTCAGTAGTCCAATGATGGTGTTTCATGGCCCAGAGAAGCCTCTTTGTCTTATTCTGATGTCTTAGTAATGGCTTTCTTGCTGCATCTCATCCTGTCAAACCTACAGCTCGAAGGCTTCCTTTCACAGTTGAAGCTGAGACTTGCTTACTACGACTACTATTAAGCTGTGAGCTGCCTATCACGCGAGCTGTTAACCCTCAGAAACTTGTCCTCTGGTTCAGTTTTCTGCATAAAGATTACTTAAAGCATAACTTACATATATAGTAGAACTATTATAATATGTCCACTTTATCATAACACTGAATATGGGGGAACTGTCCTCACTGTGAATGCTTACAGGCTGCAGCCTATGAACAAATAAAACTACTTCAGCTGTTCACAGTGGGTCACCACAGCGGGTAGAGCTCCATATTTGATATGGCAGACTTACATGAACTGACAAAAATGTCCCTCCAGACACAATCCTCTCCGGATTTGGATCTCCTCTTTGGAGCTTTTGCTGTTCAGCCAAATGTGTAAACCACTGCACTGTGGTGCTACTACATGAGTGAAATACATGTTGTGTATTTTGGAATGATATTTCATCTTTAGGCTGCTTCTTTGAGGTTACTACTGCAGTGATTTGGCACTATATAGAAAGAACTGAATTTAACTAAATTATCCAAAAATTGATTATGACTGCGGAAGTAAGTTGTAATTCAGCTCTTCACTTTTTTTTTACCTGGTGCTGAGTGGCAAACTTTTGAAGTTGAAGTCTTGAAGCTGTGAAGTTTTGAAGCTCCCATTCTTGAGGGTTTTTTTTTTGTTTGTTTTTTGCCTTTTGCTTTTTTTAATGACTTCATCGACAGCTACATTTTTTCCTCTGTTTTTTTGACCACAACAAAGAATGGGAGGGAATCTCAGTATTTTATTTGTTTCTATAATGGCTGACATCCCATGTAAACATCCCATGGAACATGACCACATGGTAAGTAACACTCTACACTCTCTCTGTAGGATCTACAAAACTTCTTCAGTCATATTCAGTAAGGGCTGACTTAGACTTTATCGTCCTGTGAAGGAACGTTTCTATGGCTTGAATATTAAACTGTTAGAATGCACAGAGGGAGCTTGTCTTTGCTGTTGCAATTTGAAACCAACATGTTGTTTGGATTTCTTCATCACTTGAGGCAGAGGTCCTCCAAATGACTGTGGCTGTGGTGAATGGATGTGGATAATTAATGGATTTAGGCCATCCTGCGACCAATTACTGCACACGCAGCTGAGCACTTTCATCTATTCCAACTCCACTGACAATTTCAGAAAATCTTTCATTTTCTATTTAATCTCTTTATTGTATCATATTAAACTATGACTGTCTGAGACCTGATTTTTTTTTTCATTTTTTACTTATCTATACATGTATCTGTCTATTTATGGCTGCTGTAACACAGGAATTTCCCAGCACGTGAGATAAATTGGGCGTGGGGAGTGGTGGGGGGTAGAGTTGTTGATATTTTTTGGCCCATTGATAAGGCACTTCAAAGTTGGGTTACGTGAATGCAATTTTATTCCATTTTGAATGGAAACAAGTTATTCTCTGTTTATTTTTTGTACTTTTTGGTTTTCTTTTCTGTTATTCTCAAGTTGGTATGAGGAATCCATTTCTTTTTTAGTACCCATTTCACCTACCTCATCTCTTCCTTATATATCCCTTTAGAATAACTTTGCTTAAGGATACTATGTTAATAAGTCTTTCAGAAACAGAATGAGATAAAATCATGCCATACTGTACCTCGGATCACTGCATACCAGCCAAGGAGGCACTGCTTCAAAACACTGTTGTTGTCCTCTGAGACAAACCTCCTGCCATCTGACAACAAAAATTGGAGAAGACACTTTGTGCTAACACTGATCTTCTTACATGTATGATTCTCAGATGTACTGTAAAATAAAAAAGTCAAAGCTAACACAACTAACAGCTGAACTCAAGAGCTTCTACGGGAGATCAAGTGTGTTACTGATATGTTTTAATAAACATATGGTTCTGGGGCGCACAAGCGAAATGAGAATTATAGGAAGTGACATGTATAACCAGATTTACTTATTTTAAACAACCCTATCTCAACAAGCTTGAATCATAAGATGTTCTTTTTATTATTCCAAAATACATTGTGAAGATTTGTGTTACAAAATTATACAAAATGTAATGCATATGCAATAACAGTAAACTGAGTGCAGAAAATTGAGACATATTATTAAAAAGTTGGGATGATTGTTTTTTAAAAAGTTTAAATTAGAACTAAAATGAGTTTGACATCCCCGATATAGAGAGAAAAAGCGTCTGTGTTGTGGTTAAACTCACGTTTGCCCTTCAAGTACATCATGGACTGAGGGCCCCAGTGGATATTCAGCTGAAGGGGAAATACACAACAAATGTTTCCTGGTAAAATATGTGTTACAGAAAATCAGTGGAACAAGTGAGTGGCTATGAGTTTTACCTTCTGCGCATAACAGTAGTCAACAAACAGGCAGATGACTAAAGTACATGTCCAGATAACTGCCACTTTCGTCATCTGGGAATAAAAAGCAAACAAAAAAAATGTTTGTTGTCCAATATTTTGTATCCTGTACATCAACATGCCAACATTGTAAGAATCAGAAAAGTGTGTTAAGCTTCATATCACTTTATCATGCCGAAGAGCTGAAATTGGCACATGTTGAATGTATGTTGCATATTTTATATACATGTATCTGTAAATAAAATGTTTTCAAAAATCCAAGAATAGGTCAACAAAGTTGTTGCCTTTACTTTAATATAATTCATCCATTCATTAGTGACAAATCAGTAACACAGTAGATTAAAATAATTGTGTCTATTAGTCAAAAACAATGCAACTAGTAAAATAATTGAAATCCAAATATAAAATAATGTAGTAGTTAAAGGCATGAAAAAATGTCATACACACACACACACACACACACACACACACACACATATGTGTGTGTGTGTGTGTGTGTGTGTGTGTGTGTATATGACATTTTCACTAAAAAAATACTAAAAAAGCTGATGAATCTACTTTAAATAGGATGCCCCCAAAGAAGCAAAAAAAACCCCCAAACTAATAAAAAAACAACACACACACACACACACACACACACACACACACACACACTTATTTCCACTTACTATATCTGCTGTAGCGATAGCATTCAATCCAGTTGCAGCATGTGTGAGTGTGGGTCAGAAAGATATTCCAGACTGCTTATATCTCCAATGAAAAGCAGGAGTAACACGTTCGATCCAGCCCCACATGAAGCCTGGCAGGACTCCTGTTTACTAAGAGCTAAAAAACAGACTGACGTCAAGACTGTGAGGTGCAGTGAGGAACATCAATCGTGGATCTGTTATATGAGGTCTATAAGTGGTGTGTTTGTGTGTGAATGTGTAACATTGTCCCAGTGAGTAACAGATATTTTATATGTTTACTGTTTTATTGTTGCTATTTTCATGAAATGTTTCCTAATATCAGAAATTATTATTCCTAAAAGTTTCTGTCATTCATTATCATTTATTGTGTCATTCGTTATCTGAGTCCATGGCCCTAATTTTCAGTTCATACATTCTAATAAACTGGAGATTTAAATGTTATACATGCATGACTTCATGACTTTCATGTGTGTGTGACACATGAAAAGAGGTAATTTTGCAATTTCGTTGACCAGGTGCTGTCCGCCGTGCTTGAGCATTTCTGCAGCATTTCTGCAGACACCATGTCCAGACCCGGTGATTGTCCAAGTCAGTGGCTCGGTTGGGTGTACTGAAGGCGAACGTGCTATCGACTGGACACTGGTTCAAGGTGTCTTTGAAGTGTTACAAACAAAAAAAAAACATTATAGTAAATGTACATCTGAAAGGAATGGCTTTATATGGCTTTATATGCCACCACAACTACCTAAACTTTATTTACACACAAGCTGATTATTTCTTTGGACAGTGTTGCAGACTCAATGTGTGTAACACTTTCTTTTTCAGATCTAGTTGCTATCGGGAAAAGAAAACAGCTCAGAAGATTGGCTTAAAGTAGACATTGTAAGGCGTTGTGGTGTGGATGTGGAGAAGAGAGGACCCAAACAGAGGTTGGTGAAGGATGTGCACATTTTTTAAATGTAAAGGCAGGATGAACAAAACATGAGACTGACTGGCTGAAGGGTGAGCTAACTCAACTGGAAAACTGGCACGTGGGATTGACGATAACAAGACAATGAACTGAGGGAAACTGAGAGCTTAAATACACAGGCTAATGATGATGATGATAAGAGACTGGTGAGTACACAGCTTAACTTAATCTAACTTATCTCTTGTTCTGCTTCCTGTGTTATAACACACGTAGACAGGTGGTTAACACAGTAAGACAGGAAACACATGGAAAATAAACAGTGAATATGAACAAACTGAAACACTGGGTCAACAACCCATGAACCCTGACAGACATAGAGATAAAGATGACTTTATTGTTGCTATACTTCGGCATCGTACTCTCTAGTTAGCTAACTTAAACTAATGCAGTTATATTAGCAGCAACCAGCCAACCTGGTGATGTCACTCTCGCTACTAGCACATAATAGTGCTATACTTCCTCTACAAACTTTAAGCACTTTTTTCTTAAATCCAGCTTCAAAGTGTGAGTGTCTCAGTGCTGAATTTGACAGCTGATCACAACAATTTCTATGCTGATCCCAGGAAATTTAGTGTGGTGATCAGTCAATAATCTGATAAGGTCTAATTTGTTCAGTTTGCTGATTACCCTCGTCATGGACCCTGGGTCAGAGTTGTTGTTCTGGACTTATTTTTGAAAGTGTAAGATAATGATGTCTGGTTCCTGAATATGTTATTTTCTAGACTTTCATGAGTTTTGTGTTTTAGCTTAGGTTGACTGTCTCTCACACAAAATCACCATCGAAACACAGCACACATCCCGCCAATGATTCAATTCCTCATAAACCACTGAATCAGGAAGTTTTGGACATCACTGATCACTTGACTGTTCAGACGAACCAACCCTCGGCAGTGTTTCTGAAGCAGTGTGTTGATTTTTTTGACACATGCACCTGAGCTTCAAATGGGCCATCACTAATTTAAATTGTCTTTTTAAAGAGTTCCTGAATTATTTTATAGTTAAAAATGTAGAACAAAAATATTGTTAAAGCACAAATAGGCTTTGATTTCGTCACCATTATCCACACAGGATTATTCAGACTGGTAAGAAAATAAATCCACACTACGTACCAGATATCAAAGAATATCTTTATTATCTCAAGGCTAATTTATAAATAGAAACATTGCCCTATATTCACAACAACATAAATAACACAAGAATACACAAATTAAAAAAGATAAACATGTCTCTTATGTAACAACTCTGAAAGCTAAATCTGAAGCTTAAAATAAGAAAAGGAAACAGTGACATGAATTTACATTAACAACAAACATTTCAGAAAGTTATTCAAATTTCACTTTGACCAGTAAAAGCTTCCAGAAACCAGAGATTACAACTTGTAAATATACAGATAAAGATCATCCAAGTCTACTTTTCTGAAGTTGCAAGCAATCGGTTTTTCCCATCTCTACAGTGTACAAGTGTTAGTTTGTCTTTTTCTCAAACATGGTTTTAGCAATCTGAGAAAGACAGCGTCCAAACTCACACAGGACCATGTGCTCAGCCTGGGCAGGGCTCTGAGTGTCTCTCTCAGCCATCTCAGCCTGAGCAAAAAGACAGTCACCTACACCCTCTAGTACAGCTGGGGTTATCACCGATACAGGCCACCTGAGCACACAAACAAACATTCACAGACATGAGTACTCTGGTATCTTTTTTTAATAAGATAAATAAATAAATAAATGGGCTTGTTAATTCAAGAAATATTTAAAAAAAAACTCCATAAATACCTCTAATTGTAAGTAGATGAGTACCACTTTCATAGAATTAGTGCGATCAACAACTTAAACAGAGTTGTTTAGGTTGTTGATCTGTTTGTTAACATAAAGTTTTCTGCTCCAGCAGTAGTGTGAGAGAACATATTTAAGTGCTTGATATCTAACATTCACACTCAAATGGATAATGAGTACCTTGTGGTTAGTATCTTGCCTAAGCTTATTTGGCATATAGTCTGGAGCAGGCGGGGATCGAACACCAACCTTCTGATTATTAGATCGGAGGACAGAAGGAGATAGATCAAAAGCTCCACTATTGAAAAGAGCCAGAGTTTAACCCTAATTAGTAATGATTAAATGCACAAATAATATATATATACACACATAGAGAAAAGAGGTGAAAAGAGGTGAGTGGAGAAGAAACAGTGCATCATAGGAATCCCTCAGCAGCCTACACCTATTGGAGCATAACAAAGGGAGGATTCAGGGTCACCTGATCCAGTCACAACTATATGCTTAAGCAAAAAGCAAAGTTTTAAGCCTAATTTAAGCAGGACCAGGCTGAGCGGCAGACCAAAGTGCTGGAAAATCTGGTTGCTCTGCCGCTACTCCCCCTTGGCACCAGTGATGATGCTCTGCAGGATGTGGGTAGGGGAACACCCCAAAGCCTCTTCTGGATGGTTTTCAGGCCGCAGTAGAGGCCGTTGGCCTGAGCAGGGCGTGGACGTGCAGCGATGGTGCGTGTAGTGTCAGCTGGTTAACCAGCCGGCCATTCAAAAAGCGCTTTGTGCCTGTTACCTTTAATGGAGGTCCTATTTGTGCATATTGGCATGGACCTCATTGGGCCATTTCACTGGGGTGCACTCAGATACCGCTTTGTATTAGTTCTGGTGAATATGCAACACGATATCCCGAAGCAGTGTTGAACCTAAGAGCAAAGCTACACATGTTGGTGAGGTTATCACATGAGAATTTGCTCCAGGTTCAGGAACGTCGCCAACACTAAGCCCAAATGTAGCAACTTATTAGCATTAAACAATATTCAAAATACGTTATTCCCCCATATAAAATGACAATTTTACTTTACCTCTTTAGTGAACATCCTTGGTTCTCATGTGGCTAAGCGTCCTGTGTTATTGATTACTAGACTAATTGCTAAACTCTGATGAAAAGGCATGGTGATGCAGCATGGTACAACACCTGTGTTTGCAACAACTGACACCAACTGCTGTCTGGTCTCTGAGAAATGCATAAGGTGTCTCTGGTGTTGATGCTTTGATACACTGATACTGGCCATAGTGAAAAGAGTGTTACTTCCAATTTGTTCACACACTAACCGTAAAAGACACCTATGTATCTCTGTGTTGACACAATGACACTATTTCACACCCTGGTTTGAGATTATGTTTGCCTAATCATACCAATTCTGTATGATTTTCTTGTGTGGGCTTATCAAAAAGAAATACTTTCATGACTCACTTGTCCTTCGCATTGACAATCTTGTCTTTGGAGCCAGTTTGTGGGCCTGCGTCATAGTTCCTACAGCCAACACACTTACAGCCGGAAGTACACATGATGTTGGCCTAAACACAAATCAAACAAATATAGGTGAATTTTTTAACAGCTGATTCATGATCACTGGTATTCGTACTTATGCTTCAAAGGTAATGTAATTCTTAGCCAAATATCTGCAAAGACCCAAACTGACATTAATACAACCAGCATAATATCATTAAAATAATATAGTCAGTTGTGGGGGCTGCCAAAACAGGTACATGGAATGTCAATGGTGGTGAAGAAGTCTGATAGCGGTAGTGCAAGGTTCAGAGGTAGTGGCTGGATCAAGCTCACCTCAGCACAGCTTAGGTCAGGGGTCACACCAACCTTTTTGAAAGTGAGAGCTACTTCTTGGGTACTGATTAATATGAAGGGCTACCAGTTTGTCACACACTTCTCAAATACCAAATTTCCTCAATTTAACTTAATTATGTGTTATCGTGGTAAGTGAAAATGTTGTAGAAGTGATCACTTGAAAATGTAAATACTTGCAGAGATTTATAGAAATAAAGCGTTGCATATTGATATTTATCTGTTTCCTACCTGGTTTCCTACTTGCATTCTTTATAATTATGGTGAAAAATAATTAACATAATTAGTGTCTTTACATAGATGAATATCATTAATTATTAATTACAACAATTTTTAACAAATCATGCACTGTGACATACATTATTTTTGTATGTATGTAACATACAAAAATCAACTTAGAACTTAGTTGCTCAGCAATGCATGTTGTGTCCACATTCATGAAAGGATTGGAAACGAATGAGACACATGGCTCAAGCTGATCAAGGTCACAAAACCTGTTCTCAAACTCTTGACCAAGTCAGTTTATGACTTGAGTGTACTTTTCTGCAACTTTGTCAAAAGTCTCAGATGCAGAAGCATTGTCTTTCAGCACCATCTGCACAGAGGGAAAGTGCAGCACCTTTTTTCTCTGTAAATGCACAGAGAAGATGCTCATCTGGTCTTTTTTTTTTTTTTTTTTTTTTGCCTGTCCCGTTTGGCTCTTTTGCCCTCAGAATTGTTGTCTAAAGGCAAAGAAAGATGCCCAACGGATTTACTTTACCAAATTGACCATCCCAGCCTTGCCGTAATGGTCCATTTGATTCACCTTTTATTGTTTATTTTATTTTCACTTACTGAATACGGGACAGACTTGACTGGGGGAAAGAAGGGGAGAAAGAAAGAGGGAAAGAGAAACAGCTGAGAAGAGGGACGGGGGAGAAGGGCAAAAAACAAAAACCAACAGAACGGGCAGAGAAAAAAAAATGCATATATCAATCACCTGGATCACCTGCTGAGAAAGAAAAAAGAAAGCAAGCAGAAGAGAACAAGAGTAATAGAATAAACAACATCACAATGATATATGGGAATATGACAGTAAATACTAAATATTAAACATTATTGTGCAGCACATAAGATCAACAGAACACAGTGTGCTTTGAGGTAGGAGCCAAAAAGGGTGTAGTTTGTGGGTGTGATCACCCGTGTGTACACCTGTGAGCATGGACGCGCTTGTTTTTTGTTTTTTAAAAGGTTCCTTCATGTAATAATCTGCTAGAGGGTGTGGGGGGGCCACAGCCCCGTCCTTCAGGGCATGAAGCAGGTATGGAGGAGATCAAAACTCCAGACATCCAGAGGCCCCCAGAACACAAGAGACCAAGGAAGACCAACAGAGGGGCAGCTGCGCCACTGTCCCAGAAAGAGCTGAGGAGAGTCCCAGATGAGGGCTCACTCAGCAGCCGCGGAGCAGAAGCCAGGGGGAGTTGCAGTGACGCGCCCGTGAGCTCCGCCGGCAGCCAGCCGCGCCTGAGTGACCGAGCCCCAGGCCGAGAGGCCGGGGGCACCCCACCTCCGAAGTGGCCCGAGCGAGCCCCAGGCTCCAGGCCCCGATAAGCGGCCGCCAAGGAGTGAGCCGGTGTGTACCTGGACGCCCACCCCCGGACACAAAGAACCACCAACGCACCGATGTCCGAGGGGGACCGCCACTGGCAGGGGAAGTGGTGGTAGGGGGAGATAGGCCTCCAAACCTTGGAGGGCCTGAGATGTCCCCAGAGAGGTGGCGCCTGACACCCAACCTGACATATAGACACAGACATACAGGCACACACAGATACAAACATCCATTCCCACCCTCATGCTCTCATATGCACTTACTCCACACTCAACCAACGTGGAGACAGACATAAAGAGACGTTGTACACACGATCACACTCCCCAAGCGTACTCTACAAACCGGGTCTAGGTGCCCTTGCCCCTGGAGGGGGGAACTGCACCCAGACCCAGGTGGTGTTACCCTTTTCCCTACGGTGGGGGGAGGCAGACCGCCCCGACTCTGCAGCAGGAGGAAGGCTCCACACTCCAGACCGCAGTCGGACGGCCAACTCCTCCTCCTAGCCCCCCCGCTCCAGCAGGTCGCAGAGAATGGGGGTGAGAGAAGACTCCAAACCTCCCTCCACCCGCTCATTGTAGTGTTGATGCATGTGTGTTCTAAGGTGCATTTAAAACCCAGGAGGGCTTGGAGCTACCTGCCAGAGAGCAGCAGGTAAGCACATGGTCCCTCCTGCTAGCCCTCAATGTCTACGTGTATTTAAAATTGAGAGGTGGGCAACGATGCCAGGGGTGGGGTGTACACCCTGATGGTACTTTGGACTCCGTGTATCGTGCCCACCCCCAAGATCCTATATGTATGTGTAATGAGAGTGTGAGTAATGTGAATGTCTAAGTTGTGGGATAAAATTGAGGCAGAGGCAGCCAGAAGGGGACAGAGGGGGGGGGGTAGCCTCCTCTGCACCCTGGTGACATACCCCTACTCCAAGGTCCTGCATGTGTGGGTGGTTGTGGTGGAGCGGGAAGAGGGAGGCAGCTGGAGATGGGGAGGGAAGGAAGGGAGGGAGGGGCAAGTGACCCTTCCCTAGGGCCAGCTCCCCCGCTGACCCCAGTAGGCACCCCCATACTCCGCGACCCGCCAGGGAAAGGGGGCCCAGGCCCATCCAGACCGGGGCCCAGCGCAGCAGCGCCTCCCGGCCCCACAGAGCCCGGGACAGTCCTCCCAACCCCACCACAGAGAAAATTGCACCCACCCCACCATCCACTCATCTTCCAGACTACATAAGACAATAAACACCCAGGCTGAGATCTTCCTCCACCTCTCCTGTATCTCCCCCTCCTGCAGAGGGAGCTCCTGAAGAGAGGAAAGCTCCTGCAAGATGTGACAATCTCCCCCACCAGTTGAAGAGCCCCCCAGGTGGCTCGATGCACCGGCGGCACCCCGCTCCAGGGCTGGGCCCCCATGCACCCACCCGCCCACAACCCCGGCAACACACCAACCAGGACCCAAGCCCCCGAGGCCCGGTCCGGGTCCCAGCCCAGAGACGGAGCGCCCCCAGAACCTCACGCCCATCCCGGACCCACCCAGGGGCAGCCAGGCTACCAGGTCAGTAACCCACGTCCGTCAGCACAGACCCTCCCCTAGCCCCGCTGCACGCAGCCGCGAGGAAACAGTCACCTGAGAGCCAACAGAGCCCCTAACCGGACATGACCGCTACCCCGGGTTGAGCCCCCCAAGGAAAATGCCTTGGTCTTTAAATCAATTTAAAGCACTTATCATAAATAAAAATAGATGCAGCTTACTGGTAAGTTGTTATGGCGAGCTATTTTTAGAACAGGCCCGCGGGCGACTCATGTGGTCCTTGCGGGCAACCTGGTGCCCGCGGGCACCGTGTTGGTGATCCCTGGCTTAGGTTCTAGAACCTGTCTTGACTCAGTTGTCCAGGGGGTGGGGGGCTTCGAGACTGTGATTATCGATCTGAATATGAATGGTGTTTTGTTATTGGACTCCTGTAGTAATCACAGCTTTTTCCATAACCTACACAACATTCAGGCATATGCGTATTCATGAGTGCACTTGGCACCGGGACACCCTAGGTCACAGGCCAGCGACTGATTTTGTAATTATATCATCACATCTGCAGATGTAGATATATCTTAGATTGTATGGTGAAGAAGTACTTTGGCGGCAGCGTAGAGTAGCGATTAGCAATGTTATCTCACGGAAAGAAGGGTGCTCAAACCGTACCTGGTCTTGTGTGTGGAATTCACATGTTCTCCCTGTGACTGTGTGGTACTGCAACTTCCTCCCACAGACCAAAGAAATGCATGTTGTGTAAAATACTTATTCTAAAGTGGCTGTATATGTGAGCTAGATAAAGTGTACGGAATAAAGTACTGTAGGAATACCACCACTTCCCCTGCCGGTGGCGGACTCCCTCAGGTGTCGGTGCGTTGGTGGTTCTTTGTGTCTGGGGGTGGGCGTCCAGGTACACACCGGCTCACTCCTTGGCGGCCGCTTATCGGGGCCTGGAGCCTGGGGCTCGCTCGGGCCCCTTCGGGGGTGGGGTGCCCCCGGCCTCTCGGCCTGGGGCTCGGTCACTCAGGCACAGCTGGCGGCCGGCGGAGCTCACGGGCGCGTCACTGCAACTCCCCCTGGCTTCTGCTCCGCGGCTGCTGAGTGAACCCTCATCTGGGACTCTCCTCAGCTCTTACTGGAACAGTGGCGCGGCTGCCCCTCTGTTGGTCTTCCATGGTTTCTTGTGTTCTGGGGGCCTCTGGATGTCTGGAGTTTTGATCTCCTCCATACCTGCTTCACACCCTGGAGGACGGGGCTGTGGCCCCCCCACACTCCCTAGCAGATCGTTACATGGAGAAACCTTTGGAATACAAGCGCGCTGATCCACACAGGTATGCACACGGGTGTTCACTGCTCGTAGACCCAAATTACACCTTTCTTGGCTGCTACCTCGAAGCACATCTGTCCTGCGTGCTGCACAACAACATTGAATATTTAGTATTTACTGCTGTTTACACTTAGCTAGATTAATGCGATGGTGTTGTGTTTAGTATGTTGCTTTGTTTCTTTTTTTTTTTTTTTTGTCTTTTTTTGCTTGTTTTCTATTCTTCTCTCAACAGGTGATCCAGGAGATTTTTATTTTTTTTCTCCCCCCCTTTCTCACTGTCCCTCTCCCCTTCTGTTTTTCCTTTCCTTCCTCTTTCTTTTTCCCTTTCCTATCTCTCACTCATGTCTGTCCCGTCTGTAACATCTGTAAATAAAATATAATAAATAATAAAAACAAAGATCGACCAAATGGACCAATACGGCAATGCCACGATGATCCATTTGGCAAAGTAAATCCATTGGGTATCCTTGTTGGTCTTCAGACAACAATTCTGATGGCTAAAGAACCAAATGGGACAGGCGGAAAAAAAAAAAAAAAAAAAAAAAAAAAGGAATATATGGTTAAACAATATTGTTAGGGTGCCTGGGTCGTCGACCCAGTGTTTTGTGTTTTTGGTTCTTTGATTTTGTTTGTTTCATTATAGTCTAGCTTTGCCTTATGGGTTATACGATTATTCTTAGTTTAGGTTCTCTGTGTGGGTTTTGTTAGAGTTGTAGTGTTCTGGTTTTCTGTCTGTGATCCATAGTTGCTGTCTCCCCTGTCTGCTTTATCCCCGTGTCAAGTCTGCGTCTCTGTGTTATGTTTCCTGTTTTACTTTGAAAGTCCGTGCCTCATGTTAATGCGTCTGGTTTCGCTTCCTTTGTCTCGTTAGGCCTGATTTGCCCCAGCTGTGTTTCCCTCCTGTCTCTCATTCCCTGATTGCTCCCTCTATATAAGCCCTGTGTTCTCATCTGTTCGTGTTGTGATTGACCCTCATCTTGCTGTGTGGCCCGCCCGTGTTACTGTTATTTTCAGTTTAGTATTTGTATTCTCAGTTTTGCTAGTTCTGTGTTTGCCATCTAGCAATAAATCTGAGTTTGAGTTTACTTTCTGCCTCTGAGTGTCTGCGCATTGGGTTCTCCTTACCACCACTCCTGCCTGCACACAGCCTTCATATGACAAATATACACTATGGGGTCCTTAAGTTTTTGGATAATTACTCATTTTTTGTAATTTTGGCTCTTTACACTATCGCAGTGAGTTTTAAATCACATCAAGATTTTAATTCAAATAGTTTCACAAAAGTACTGTGTGAATTGCTTAATAATTAGAGCCATGTTTTTACATAGTCTCCATTTTCAGGCGTAATTGGATAATTGCCTGACAGGCAATTTCAAGGCCAGGTGAGGCTCTGTTTCCTTCTCATTTCCAGGTTAGGTAGATAAACGATCTGCAGTTGGTTCAGAGAGATAAGCTAGCTTTTTATTGGAATATAAGGAAGTGTCTGAAATTGAGAGCAAAAACTTTAGGAGGCCAATGTGGTATATTCTAAGACTGAATGCTGAAGCATATCACATCATTTGTCAAACATGGCGGAGGTGATGTCATGGTATGTCCACATGTGGCTGCAAGTGGAACTGGGTCATTAGTGTTTATTGACTGAACTGTTAAAGACGAATGCAATAGATTAAATACGTCTGCAATACAATCACATTGAGATTGTTTGATTCAAAATCCACTGTGTTGGTGGGGCAAAATGACCACAAAAAAAAAGTCCAGTAATTTCTCCTGTGCCCACACTGAGGATATATGGCAACCGGAGACCACAGAAAATGAATGACATTTCATGACTTCTGGTAAGAATGATCAAAATAACTGAAGGCGAGGAGATGGTGGGCAGGACCTGAGAGAGATTTTTCTCTATTTCCAGGCAAGTTAGTGAAGGGACTACCAGTGAGAGTGAAAAATACCACTGACTGACATGACACATGACATGGTAGTAAGTACAGTGCACATGCAGATTTATGGATAACTGTGCTGGTAGGTATGTCAAACTAAGCCATCCACTAGAAGAATCATGTGCCTTGTGTATGTGACTTTGACTCAAGCAGATATACCCTCTCACCAACATGAAAGATTGAAAAAGGTACCTCCACATTTAAACACGCAACTTGTTTTATGATTATGGGACCATTACAATGGTACTCTTTATGTATGTGTGTACCTCATAGCATTCACAGTAGCGCTTAAGGCAGCCAGAGCGTTTACAGTTGCAGCCTTTGTTGTGCCAACCTCTGACTGCTCCTGACTTCACACCAGCAATTTTTGGCCTGAAGGCATCTGGGTTATGACCTAAACACCACTACATAATGACAATATGGGTATCTTATGGTTAGAATAAGAAAGAAGCACAAGCTAAGCAAAATATACACATACATACATACATACACACACACCATCTACATACTGCAATTTCCAGGTGGAAACAACACAGTTTATAAAATTGTATTTTTGGAGGTGCACACCTCCAAAAATACCACATTGGTTGTACAACATTGGTTGTACTGATACTACTTTTTGTGGATGAGGCTCCCGGTCTTGGAAATATGCTTTAAGCACTTTGACGACTTTTCAAAAATGGTTAGATTGCTTGATAAGAATATCAATACGTAAGAAGAAATGTTCCATCCAAGAAAGTGTTAAACTAAGTCTCAACTTGGGTTCAGATCTGCCAATTTTAATACCAGTCAATCCATCTGGCATCTCATTGACATATACAGTATACGTACAGATTTTTCATTATTTTCTTAGATGTTAAAACTAACTCACACAAACATTAATGGGGTTTTTGACTTGACCATGTTTTCAAAAAGCACTGCCAACCTTAATCGCCTTGAGACGCTTCATTTCATGCTCTGCATTGTTGTGGCAGTTAGAACAGTCACAGTTGCTGCACATCACTCCATTGGAAAAACACTCACAGTAGCTTAAAGAGAAACACAGAAATACACATCAAACAACAATTACCTTTAAAATGTAATTTGTAAGTGTCTGTTAGTAACATTACACAGTCAACTGGAGGGAAAACTTCATGCAAATCCAAACATTTTAAGGTGAAGACTTGGTTTAAGGTTAGGAGAGAATGCTCAGTTATGATGTAATGACACAAATTTCAAAGCATAGTTTCACCTTAAGTTACAGTCATGTTGGAGACCCTTGGGCCTAATCTGTGTGGCCATGTCCAGGCGTTTTACATGTGGTGCCAGCCAAAAGAAAGAATTTAAATTCTGGGTTTTCCCTCCCGTGTCCCTGCTCTTTGTTCTAGTCATTTTTTTCAGGAGCAAACATATTTTATCCTCAGGTTTTTCAACTTTTTTGTACGTTCCCGCAAATCTATCCCGATAGAAATTTGCAAGTTTTTATATTGTATTATGTGCAGGTAAAAATACCTTTGCCGGCCCACAGAGAGTAGATGTGGGTGAACTACTCCCGTGTGTGTACAGTTTCCTCTGGACAAGCCCCACTATAGCCTTTCTCATAGAAAACCCAGTTTTGCGCTTTGATACACCCACTTGAAACCTGTGTTGGATAAGTAAATTAAGCCAAACTAAATTAAGAGATGCTCTGCCCACCCTACCCACAGAGCCCCATGGTTTACCCACAAATACCCACTGTGGGCTTGCACAGGCATGTAGAGTATACAGCAAATTTTTCACCAAAAGTGATCAATTTCAGTGAATGCTGATTAGGCTTTATTTGCGTTGCCCCATGTGAATTAGTGTCAGTTCGCCTCACTGCATAGACTTTGTATGTAATCACATGATGCAAATGTCCTTTACATTTGTTGTAAAAGCACAATGAGCCTGTAATAAATTACCATCAAGCACATCTTATCGGTGACTCCCACCCAACCCCCTGAGAGTGACTTGATTTATTTTTCATATCTTTGGCAGGCCATATTTAATGAATCCATGCATAATACTTAATATTACAAATTCAATACTTAAAATAATCTCATACTATGAAAATTGTCATCAGCCCTCTTAACTCTTAAAGCCACATGAACAACATTTTAGTGTTAAATTTTAGTTATTGGTTAATCTTCTAGTGTTTAGTGACATTGTTTTGAAGTAGAAAAGCAATAGTATGATGTCTACTCACAGTTTGAGGCATTGTGATCTGGTACAATGGCAGGGCTTCCTGGACTTTGAGTCACAAAACATGCCAACATTTCTATAAGGGTAAAAATTAAGAATTTATTCCCATTAAATAATATACATATACTATTGGTAAAAATAAAAAACAACAAAAAACAAAACATAACAAGGAATTCAAGGATTTTTTTTTAAAATGTATGACAGTGTGCACACACACATAGACGCACACACAAGCTTTATGTAAATGAAGCACAGACAAATCTAAGCTGAAGCCAGGGAGGCATATATAATTCTAGTGTGTCATTAGTCGGCTAATTAACACTAATAAGTACACCATCAGTGAAAAGTTTGGACACACCTTCTCATTTAATGCCAAAAAGTTTATTCTGTCCATCAGCTGACCCAACCTGGTTCACTGGGGAAACCTGCAGTCAGCTGAGACTGAAAAAGTCACTCGGATGAGTGACAAAAAGTTTCTCCCACTGAAAACGCTACGTGCAGATGAACAGAATCAACCTTTTTGGGATTTCCTTACCTGAATGATTAAGCATACATCACCTTCTCATTTAATGTTTTTTCTTTTTTTGTGACCATTTACATTGTAGATTCACACTGAAGGCATCAAAACTAAGAATGAACCCATATGGAGTTTGTGAGTAAACAAAATAGTTTGAAATAACTCAAAACATACTTTACATGTTTTGGCCACCCTTTGCTTTGATTACTGCTTTGCACACTCTTGGCATTCTCTCGATGAGCTTCGTGAGGTCATCACTTGAAATGGTTTTCCAACAGTCTTGAAGGAGTTCCCTGAGACGCTGCGCACTTGTCGGCCCTTTTGCCTTCACTCTGCGGTCCATCTCATCCCAAACCATCTTGATTGGTTTTAGGTCAGGTGACTGTGGAGGCCAGGCCATCTGGCGCAGCACTCCATCACTCTCCTTCTTGGTCAAATAGCCCTTACTCAGCTAGGTTTGTTTGGGGTCCCTGTCCTGTTCAAAAATAAAAGATAGTCCAACATCATGTCGCTGCAGGATGGTGTGCTGGCCACGCTGGTTCAGTGTGCCTTCAATTTTGAATAAATCCCCACCAGTGTCACCAAAGTACACCCACACCATCACACCTCTTCCTCCATGTTTCACAGTGGGAACCATGCATCGCACAAAGACATGGCAGGTGGAACCAAAGATCTCAAATTTAGACTCATCAGACCAAAGCACAGATTTCCACTGGTCTAATGTCCATTCCTTGTGTTTCTGGGCCCAAACAAATCTCTTCTGCTTGTTGCTTTTCCTTAGTAGTGGTTTCTTAGCAGCTATTTGACCATAAAGGGCTGATTTGTGCAGTCTCCTCTGAAGAGTGGATGTAGAGATGAGTCTGCTCCTGGAACTCTGTGTGGCATTTATCTGGGCTCTAATCTGAGATGCAGTTAACATGCGATTTCTGAGGTTGGTAACAGATGAATTTATCCTCAGCAGCACAGGTGACTCTTGGCCTTGTGAGTCATGTGAGCCATTTTCGTGTACAGTTTGATGGTTTTTGTGACTGCAATTGGGGACACACAGTTTGCATAATTTTCTGGAATGACTGACCCTCAGTTCTTAAAGTAATGATGGACTGTCGTTTCTATTTACTTTGCAGATAGTTTCATGCCATAATATGAATTCAGCTGACAGTTAGGGCTGTCAGCTGTGTACCAATCTGACTTCTGCACAACACAACTGATAGTCCCAACCCCATTAAGAAGGCAAGACATTCCACAAATGAACGCTGACAAGGCACACCTGTGTCGTGAAAACCATTTCAGGTGACTACATCATGAAGCTCATTGGGAGAAGGCCAAGGGTTTGCAGTGCTCTCAACTAAGCAAAGGGTGGCTACTTTCAGGAATCTAACATATAAAACATATTTAGAGTTATTTATCAATGTTTTCTTCGCTGCATAATTCCATGAGGCATGTTGTATAAATGCTGTCTGTTAGATTTTTCCTCTCTCCTAGTCTTCACACTCACTTACAGAGTATTTTAACAGAGCAAATTTACACTAAATTTGCTCTGCTGTTTATATTTTTCTTTTCCAGCTGTAAATAAACAGAATGACAATGAAATGTGAACCTGGCCTATTAACTAAAGGGTAAACTGCTAATATGCTCAAGCCATTAACCCGAGTGCTCAATGAGAAAGGTAGAAGCCACAGTGTCTCATTCAGGTCTGTGCTGTTGTGTATTCTAGGGAATGAGCCTCACGGCTTCCTCTTGGCTAATTATCAGACATTCAAATCTTTTCTCTGAAATGGGTGGTACTAGCAGCCTTTCAAGTTAGATTTACAGTTTACAGATTCTACAACATATGTGCATTATTGGACCTTTAAGACAACAGCAGTTACTGTTGATTTTTTTCCCCTACTTGGTCAGTATATTAAGCACAATGCTCACACTTTGGTTTCAGTTTCACAGTCCTAACCTTGTGGGAAGCTGCTTTTTGAATGTCTGATCTTGAGCCTCGTATAGTGGACCAGCTGTCTGGTGGTACAGGGGAAATAAAAAAAAAAGACTTAATACATGACTGATGAAATATTAGAAATTCAGTTAATCAACTGATCATTCAAAATGGGAAAAAATAATTTCTAAGTAATTCCTACCTGACTGGAAGTCCCCAGTACAGTCACTTCTGATAAACACAAAAGGAAAATCACCATCTACAGAAATCCCAATTTAATCAACAACTGTAAAGTGCCATAGCTGATTTTTAAAAATTAAAATCAGCTATGGCACTTATCGGTTACAACTGTGTTGCAAGAGACTATAGGAACATAAATTGAGCTTGCAACATCTGTAATAACTATTATGACATCTTTATGTTTAAAAATCACAATTTTCTACTTTTTCTTTTTCTATGTCCAGGTTTGTTGGTGAAAATGACTTAGTCCTATCTTCTTGCTGCAAGGAAAGGAAATTCAGCAAAAAAAATTAAAAAATTAAAAAATCCTGGTTTAAACTCTGACAAGGGCCTTTCTGTGAGGAGCTTGCATATTTTCCCTGTAAATATATGGGTTTCCTGTGGGTACTGATGATTATAAATTGAGAAAAATTGTTTAAAGCATATAGAATGAAGCTATAATCTAAAGTGCTTTTAGTGGCCAGTAAGACCCTGAATGAGATCAGCACTTAAGAAAATGAATGGATGGATTGTTGAAAATGCTAATTTTTCTCGTGGCAATGTACAGGTGATCGTTAAATATACTATAAAAGTGATTATACTTCCACAGAACAGACCAGAGGTCATGGAAAAAATACAGCCACGGAATGAAAAAAGTGATATACATACAAAGACAATTGCCAGACATAATAAAATACTTATAAAATAAACATCCACGTATCTAGTCTTGTCTTTGGCTGCTCAATCTGAACACACAAGTGGTGCTCTGTTATTGGACTTCTGTGCAGACCATCAAAAAGGATGGAGTGCCCACTCTGGGTCAGATATGAGTTGGGAACCCAAATGGAGGAGTTTAAGCATCTCAGGGTCGTGTTCATGAAGGAACCCCAAAGGCTTTTTGATTAAATTTCTGGAGATGCATTAGTAGATGAAGACTGTAGTAAATTCTTAAAAATAAAATACAATAAAAATAAAATTGTGCGATGAGGAAGCAATCTCAAAATACCAGCTAGGCTGGAAGCTATCTAGGCTGGAACTTGTTTGAAAGCCAATATAAGATTAATATTAAAAATGCTAATAGCAGGTCACTATTTTCAGGAGGAGGTTAAAAAAGAAGTCCTGTTAAAATGAGTCAGATAAAACCATAAATCAAGGTTTAAGACTTGCTCTTTTATGTGTCAGACTTTATCTTATGGCTGGCACAAACTAAACTTGAAGCAATATTATAACCTCTAGTACGTAAATTTACCATAACCTTTCCCTTGAGTTAGAGTGTCATTTCTTTGAGCTGATGCAGATTCCATGGTAAGAAGCACAGGTCCTTGCTGGTGTGGATTAACTAGCGCCAAGTGCTCACCTCCGTTGACCATACACACCATCTATAGGGTGATAAAATAATAAGAGCAAACAAAATTTCTTATTACTTCTATTTTAATTTAAAACTTCAGTTTACCATTATACATTAGACAAAACTTCAGAATGAATTCAGGCACAAAAAATTATTAGAAGCAACATGGCCAGAGAAAGCCATTAATATTGAGCTACTCCAAGTGACACAAAGTAGTTGAAGTTGAATTTTTCTCAGCAATAAGAGTGACTCCACACAGTATCCTCAGAGGGAAAGATACTGCTGCTTTACATGAAAGTGTAGAAAACGTAGTAAATGTAATTACAGGGCTACCTAGACATTCAGAGCCTGTAATGCTGCCAGCAACCACTCCTCAGCAAAAAGTGAAATGTGGGACAATGTGATGTGCAACAGCGAAATTGTTTCTTGTGTGGACATCCTTTAACAATAGTGCTGGAGTAAATATAGTTTGCACAGGTGGTTGTCACAGGGGTAACCAAAAGCTTTGTTTTTCTTCTGATTTCCTGAGACAAATACATTTGATATAAATGCAATTAAGCCTGGCGGGGACATCTCTCCTCAATTGTATACTTACCTCATTTCCTTGTGTCAATAACTCTCACCAGTTCATCTTTAGCCAGCCTCAGTCTCACCCTGGATTCTCCACCACCATTCCCTCGCTTTGCTGTCACACCAATTAAATATTCATTGCTTAACCTACCTGTCCTCCTGCCGCCCGTCTCAAAGCTTCCTCAAACTCAGGTTGGAGAAACAAACTATAATTCACCAGTCTGCTGCTCACTTGGCCCCCCAAACCTGAAACTACCGCACCTGCGAGTAAGCTATCACTTCAAGTCTTTCTCCAGCCTTCTGATGCTCGGTTCACTTTTCTGATCACTAATCTCTCTCTTCCTGTGTTACAGAACCACTCGCCCCCGTGAATCCCTGTTCCGAGCCCTAGTGTTGTTTCACGTAATTCTCGCCAGTAAACTGTCTCCTGCGTCTCCCAAGTCCCTGTGTCTTTTCAGGCGATTGTCGCTAGTTAACTGTCACCTACCTCTGTGCAAATAAAATCTATGAAATTGTTCACTGTCTCCGTGTGGTATCTGCACTTGGGTCCATATCTCGTACCAGCCTCTGGGCCTTGTGGCACAGCTAAATCAAGTAAATATTATTCTGATGTTTTTCAGTTCCTCACATCACAATAAGATTATTTATGAAATCATAACTTTAGTCTATATATCTTTAACTAAGCGATGCAAAATATTACTTTCATAATATGAGAAGTTTCCAAGTTAAAGGCCGTCAAATACATGGGAAATGGGTCATAATTATTTTTCTATCTATCCATCCATGCATCTTCTGCTTATCTGAGGCAGGGGCAGCAGCCTAAGCAGAGAAGCCCAGATCACCCTCTCCCCAGCCACCTCCTCCAGCTTGTCCGGGACAACACCAAAGTGTTCCCAGGCCAGCCAAGAGGTATAGTCTTTCCAGCGTGTCCTGGGTCTGCTCTAGGACAACCTCCCGGTGGGACATGCCCAGAACACCTCACCCTGAAGCCACCCAAGAGGTGCCAAGGAGATGTCCTTGTCAGATGCCCGAACCACATCATCTGGCTCCATTCGATGTGGAGGAGCAGCGGCTCTACTCTAAGACCCTCCTTTCCGACACCCTGACATAGACTTTCCCAGGGGGGCTGAGGAGTGTGATCCCCCTATAATTGGAACACACCCTAGGGTTCCCCTTTTTAAAGATGGGAACCACCATCCCGGTCTGCCAATCCAGAGGTACCGCCCCTGATCTCCACGCAATATTGTAGAAGCATAACAACCAAGACAATCTTACAACATCCAGAGCCATCAGGAACTCAGGGCAAACCTCATCCACCCCTAGGGGCCCTGCCACCAAGGAGTTGTTTAACCCAAAACACCACTTGGGTTCAGATCTGGGAGGCTGTTCCTCCCAATCACGCTCCTCCAGATCTCACTGTTTTTGCCCACATGACCGTTGAAGTCTCCCAGTGGGACAACTAAGTCCCCAGGTTGAGCACCCTCAAGCACACTGCCCAGGGACTCCAAGAAGGCTGGGTACTCTGAACCGTCGTTTGGTGCATAAGTGCATACGACAGTCAGGACCCATTCCTTGAACTGAAGGCGCAGGGAACAAACCTTCTTGTCCAGCGGGAGAAACCCCAATATACAGGCAGCAAGCCGAGGGAATACTAGGATACCCACTCCAGCCCGCTGCCTCTCACCAAGGGCAACTTAGAACTGGGACAGAGTCCAGCCCATCTCCAGGAGCCCTGCGTTGAGGCGAGCCCGACTATATCTATCATGGTACCTCTCAACCTCACACACTAATTCAGGCTCCTTCCTCACCAGAGAGGTGATATTCCATATGCTAGTCTTGGTAGCCAGGGATTGGTCTGCCAGGGCCTCTGCTCCTGGCCACCGCCCGACACACATATCGTCCCCGACCCCTAAGGCACCTCCTGTGGGTGGTGGGCCTACAGGAGGATGGGCCTATGTCCCGTTTTTGGGCTGTGCCCAGCCAGGCTCCATGAACTAAGGCTTAGCCACCAAACTGGTTCCAGGACAGGGCACCAGTAACCCTATCCCAGACAGGGTGAACTGTTCCTTGATCATATACTAATAGGGGTCTTTTGAATCGCTCTTTGCCTGGTCCCTCATCCAGGACCAATTTGCCTCCTACCAGGGGGACAACATAGCTCCTGGGAAACCTGGGACACACAAACCTCTCCACCACGATATGGTGGTGATTCACAGAGGGCCTAATTATTATTTTTCAACATTTCTCAGTATAGAGATAAACAAATTCATTATTTTCAGGTCAGAGATAGATATTTAAGCTTTGTGGAAAAACTGCTATCAGAACAATTTTACTGGATATCATAATCTAAATTTCTTTTCTTTCTTTTTTTGTTGAGCATGATCTGTTTTTGTCACGGTTCACGAGGCGAGCTGTATGGAATTATTAAAGGACCCAAGATGCGGCACAACTGAGGTGAGGAAGCTTTTTTGAAGGAACGTGCTCAAACAACAAAGGCGAGGGTGGCGAAAAACAGAACTGAATAAAACCTAAACTGAGAAAACTAAGCATAGAAAGCAAACCAGAAACAGAGATGCAGGGAGCGACGACCAGAGACGACGGAGGGAGATAAGCAGACGAACCAGCCATGCACACGAGAAAACACAGGGCTTAAATACACACAGGGCAATCAGGGAATGGGAAACAGGAGGGAGACACGGCTGGGAGTGATTGGACATAACGAGACAAGGGGAAGCGAAACTAGAACACTGACGGGAGACGCAGACCTACAACATAAAACAGGAACTCACACATGCAAAGACACAGACTAAAGCTACGTCCACACGTACCCGGGTATTTTTGAAAATGCAGATTTTTCTATGCGTTTGCACCTTTCGTCCACACGTAAACGCGTTTTTGGTCACTGAAAACGAAGATTTTTAAAAACTCCGGCCAGGGTGGATATTTTTGAAAACTCCGTTTTTGCATTTACGTGTGGACTAGAAAAACAGAGAAAATGCAGGTCAAAGGTGTGCACATTTTTTGACGTCACCCTGTGCGCCACGTTATTGTTTCGGTGAAATGAATTTCTATAATACTGTTACTGTTAATTGTACTCTCTGCAGTGTTTAAATGCTTACATATACACACAGTTACTGTCCCTCCACACATACGACTCGGTTCTGCTTCTATGCCCCAGCTTTGTTTACTTTTTCCCACCGAGGCTTCTAGACTTCTGATTGGTCAACATTTCTGCACGGTTAGGAATCTAGCGCCACCTGTTGCTTTGGCATGTTCATAGCAGCGTTTTCCTATATTTCTGCCTTTATGTGTGGACGGGATTATTTTTTAAAACGAAAACGGAAAATCTCCGTTTTCAAAAATACCCGTGTATGTGTGGACGTAGCCTCAGAAACACGGACTTTACCCAGAGGAAAACCACAGACAGAAATGACTAAACATTAACTGAGGAAGAACAGAACCAAACACCAAAATATATCACAACAATAGAAAACAGAAAACGCTGGGTCAAAGACATGACATGACAGTTTTTCAAGTGAAAATGAGCCACATACATCTATGCATTCATATTCTTTACACTTTAAACAGTTTATCTACCATGTCTATGGACTGTGAGAGGAAGCTCGAGTGCTCAGAGGAAGCACCACATGACATGGACAACATGCAAACTTCAAACAGAAAGAGATGTAAAGCCTGTTTGAAACAAGAGCCTTCTTACTGTGAGGTGAGGCTCCACCTAGCACTATTGTGCACACTGTTTTACTATTAAAGCTATGATACATTATGTGATACTGATGCTTAAAACTGGGTATAGAGGGGGAAAAAAATCATGCTCAGTATATTTGTTGCAGTTTTAACAGCACTTAAATGTGTTTCTGAGTCCTGAAAATTACATGAGGCAAATTCCTGTATTCAAAAACATTGTGCCTTAAAGTCTGCACTGTTTTTTTTATTATTATATTTAATACAGGCCTTGCAGTCTACTAGAAGTTCCACAGATAATTCAACAATACAAATACATAATTATCAGTGTGTTAATTACATGCAAATTGCTTGAATATTGTTTACAAAATAATCATATTAGCATAATAAATTCTGTGTGGCTATAGAGAGCTGACATCTGGTGATGTTCTTTTAGTTTACATACAAGAAGGCAGGGATAAAGTGTTTTCCCTGTAGGAACACTGTACATGGATGCAAAATTAAACTTGACCTGCTGAAATCTAGTCTTTCTTAGTGAATAGAGAGAAATTTGTTAAACTTACAGGGTGTGTGATGTGAGACATGGCTTCAGTCAATCCCTCCTGAAACTGTTGATGATCCATGGGAAAAGGCTTGTGTAACTCACCCTGAAAATACACAAATATACAAACGTCTTGCATTGTTTATAATTTGCTTTCAAGGAGCCAGAGTTTATTTTTTAAATGCACAACAGAACACTGTCAGTCAAGACTGGAATCCCCAGAGCCTGGGCCTCAAAAAAAAAAAAACATTGAAGCAGCACGGCATCATCTTGACAGAGAATTGAACAAAAGACAGCCAACATCCAAAGAAGAATGCCCTTCGAGAAGCCTGGAGGAGAAAGCTTTCCTAACAGAGTTCAGGCTACATTATAGAAAAAAGATTCTCATACCAAATATTACATTTCAAGCTCATTAAAGCTCAAAAACTCTGGGTTGAAATGTTGAATGCGCTGAAATACATCGAATTATTTACCTGAAAGCCAAAGTGAAGAACTGTTGAAAGCTGAACTTCACACAGAAGAAGTTTCAAAGTTGAAAAGTAGCTGAACATCTTTAAAATGTACATTAGAAAAAGCTGACTAATGACAAATGAAAATGGAAAAAAATTGAAAATACAAATCTGATTAAATATTGAAAGCTCATCTTTAAATAACTTGAAAAGTTAAATTATGTATTTTACATTTCTAAACTCAAGAATCTCCAATGAAGAACCAGAATATTTGTGTGTGTGTGTACGCTTGCATGCGTTTGTGCACGTGTGTACCTGTGTGTGTTTGTGATTTGGATCTCAATACTGTGAATGCTTAATCAGCATTTACACAGAACATTGGAATGTCACCTTTGTGGTGGAGAAGAACCCTGAGCTTGTGCAACTTAAGAGGTACAGGCTACATACAGTGGAATATATACCCAAATATTGGTTAATAAAGTACTTCATATATTTCTTAACTCACAGTAAATCCTAGAAAATGGTTAATTGAACTAACCGGCATCATGCTGTAGAGACTGTGTTCATTGGTACACCAAGAAGCAGAAACTGAGTTGTGATGGCTGCCATCTGGTGGAGCAGGCACAGGGCTGAGGAAACAAGACACATTACTTTCCTTTCACAAAGGTCCAGACATAAAAAGCAAGGTTTAAATCTTCATACTTATCAGAGTCATTTTGAATAACACACCAGCAAAAAAATTGATTGTAGTTCAAAAGTAGTTAGTTACTTAATGTGTCTATAATGTGTAAAGCTTACCCACTGACAAGGTGGTACTGGCTCAACTGTGGCTCCAGGAAGCAGTCTGAATAAGTCAGCTGACACTGAGTCGACTGATATGGATCAATGAAAGAATCAATATGATACCTTAAGTTGAGAGGGTCCAACATTTCTGATTGGACAGTATGGTGATGAGGATTGGGAACTATCCCTGGCAAACTGATGTTTGAAGTAGGCCCAGACCAAATGGGGATCTCTATTGAGATTGGACAGACATTATTGAGTCTCTCAGAGCAGCAACCTTTTGAAGAAGAATCAGCAGTATCATCATGTTCCTCGTTGTACTGTGGCTGTAGCTCTGTCGCAGGGCTATTCATCCTGGCAGAATAGAAAGACCTGCTTTAATAAAACATCCATCAAATACATCAATAGTGAATTTTGGATTTTTAAAGCTGAAGATTCAGTTCAACTGCCAAGTTGGCTTTAATAATATATCTGAAGACAGTTAAACACTACATGTATATAGGCTCATTTACACCTTGAAGCCTTGCTTTTCAAAGGCCGACATACAAGTCACTGTCTGTGAAGCTGGATTTAAGAAATAAGCGCTTAAAGTTTTTAGAATATTTTAGAATATTTTTACTATAATTATGTATTTTATGTCAGTGCAGAACAACACCAGGTTGGGTGGTTAATTGGGGTTAAAAGACTTACATTAGTTTATGTTAGCTAACTAAGAACCAACTACAAGATGCATTTCCTGAAGAAAATGCAGTGTGAATGCTGATAGCAGAATGGTTTGAGCTGAATTTTTAATCATTGTTGAATATTTGGTGAAATAACTTTCAAATGAGCTGAAATACACTGAATCGTTCACCTAAAAGTCAAAGTGCAGAACTGTTGAAAGCTGAAGTTTACACAGAAGAAGCTCATATTCCTTAAATCACTTGAAGAGTGATAATATGTATTTTAAAATGTCTAAACCCAAGAATCTTAAAAGAAAAAACAGAATATCTGCTGTGTGTGTAGATCAGTGACTTCTTGTCAAACAGGAAGTCAATAAAATAAGGCTTAAGTGATGGACAGCAGCCTCTTGCCAGAGGACTGTGTGACAAACTGTTTATGTGAGGGGTCGTCAGCATATTCTTAGCAGAGATGATGACGTGCTGTATTTGCAATTCTGCTTTTGTTGCTTCCTCAAGCTTGACTCAAGCTTGTCAGTTTGGTGAACCAAACAGATTCTCCTCACACAGTCCTAATTTATAAAGTGCTTTAGAAACCTGAACATTACAGCTAACAGGTTTGTGCTATATAAATAAATAAATAAATAAATAAATAAATAAATAAATGAATAAATAAATAAATAAACTATAACTAACAGGTGGATTTTCCCATGTCAGTGGAGCTAGCCAGACAATAAAGATCCACTTACTGCTTAAGAGATACACAGAGAAGGTGGACAGCATGGCTGCAACTATTTGTCGACACTACAGGAAGCTATGGGGGCAATATTGCCTATATCATCTGCCAACACTGCACTCAATACTAACGAAGAACATAGCACGAACAGCAAAACAGCACGATGGAAGAAAACGAAAGCAAGGATTTTATAAAAAAATGTGAAAGCATTTCACAAAAAACGTTAAATGTAAACTTCGAAAACTTGTTGTTTTGGACTGGAAAATAAAATCCTTTTTTTTGTCAGAAGCCATTTTTAGTTTCGTATTTGCACATTATTTTTTGTTTAAATACTACTAGAATTTTAATTTGTATTACCTAATTTTTTTAAAACTTTTATTCTAATGGTCTTATTGAGAAATGCTAAAAATAAATTTATTGTCAAATTCATGTGTTTCCTGGGTCATTATTTTAAGGTTTTGTGAGACAGGACAACAGGGTGAGATTCACAGGTGGGCAGACTTGAACAGGTGAGGTACTGGTGCCTAAAAGAGGAGGCTGCCCACAGGAAGTAGGGATAAAATGTACTGAAATAACTGATATTTATATAGCACTTTTCACAGAATAAGAACCACAACGTGCATCACAATAATGTCAAACAGATGTACATAAAACAACACAATCGATCATACAGCACAACTCTAGTTAAAAGCCAATCTAAATAAATTTGTCTTTAGGTGCTGTTTAAAAGAATAAACACAATCAAGGCAACGTAAACATGGAGGCAAAGCACTCCACAACCTGGGGGCCACTGCTCTAAAAGATCTATCTCCTCTGGTCTCAAAACGTGTTTGTAGGACCAACAGCCTTTGATTAGATGATCTCAGGTTGCGAGAGGGAGCATGGGGTTCTAAAAGATTGGAAATGTAAGCAGGAGCATCATGATTCAGAGCTTTAAAAGTCAGTACTATGATTTTCAAATTGTAAAATGCACTGGAAGCCAGTGAAATGAGAATAAAACTGGTGTAATGTGCTCTCTTTTTCGTGTCTTTGTTAAGAGCCTTGCAGCAGCATTCTGGACTGACTGGAGACGGTCAAGATTCTTTTTGCTCAAACAAAGAAATAAAATAAAATAGTCTCTTTTTGCTTTTCATCCGTAAATACTCTGCATACTCTTTCATGTGATTCAGTTTATTTTGAAAAGACTCAACAGCATCTTGAGCTTTATTGTGAAAGTTTTATATTGAAAATAAACAAGCGGACAGGGGATGGTTTTACTGTCGTTGTTGTTGCTAATGACAACGTATAAAAACAGGTGCTTGTCTGTCTGTAGTGTGGTTATATTAAATATAAGAGAAAGAGAGAACTTTAAGAAATTAATATAGCCACTACAGTGACCATCAAAACGATGAAAAAATATTGCCGTAAACAGCTTATTTTGCGACACCACGAAACAAACTATAGCATAAAATGAAACATAGATGTTTTTATAAACAGAACAACATTTAACTTTGTTCACGATTCTCCAGCAACAGTATTTCAGAATGACTGAAATTATTGTTCATTTTTACTGTACAACATTCATTACACAGTCACATATGATAATATATTGTCAAATTCAGCACAGTTCGTAGAGTAACCACCTGTTTACTGTCATAGTTCCTGTGTTTGTCTCGCTGCATTTGCTACATTTATCAAGACAGTCAAATTCTGTTTACTCAGCACTTAGAGTAACCACCTGTTTACTGTCACACCCCAACTCCGATGAGAGCTTCCACTATTTTGTAGCCTACTTTTTAAATTTATAATGTGTTCTGCGGTAAAATATCTGCGGTGTAAAGAGAATCCGTTTTATACATGAGAGGCCGTTGAGCTCATTCTACTTCAGCTGGTATCTCGAAATGTTAACTGGTTCATTAAAAGTCAGACGTTACGTTATTCCGATTAGCCTAGGTTAATGTATCCGTTAACCTAACGGTACTTATAATTAATCATTTTGACATCTTTACCTGAATATAAATCAGTTACACAATGCTAACTAATTTTTAAGTTTTAACCACACAATGTAGCTTATTGGTGACTTACACAAATAACTGTGAATACTTACCTTACTACAGCGGTTTCTTGGGTCTCCTAACCTAGCCTTTCAAGACAGCCAGAACACCGGACGTTACTACGGTTACAAACGCGGTTCTACATGTATACATTACGATCAGTTACACGTGTGTTCACCGTTTGGATTCAAGTGTGAAAAAGATTGTGGCCGTTACTGACAGACTGCTGCGCTCATAGCCTACTTCAAGGAGAAGAACTGCGGGCTTTATGAGCGATGCTGGTGTGCAACACATCTATTTACTGCCTCTTTTCTTTTATCACTCACAATTTTATTTTGCCCTCAAAGTGATTCCCGAAATTTATTCCAGTAACCGTTTCACAATAAAGGCTTTTTGAGGAACAGTGAAGGGCTTCTATTACCGCGAACGGCTACAGGGCTTTTAGTTTGAAACAGATACAGGAAGTGTTCGGCTTTTCATCGGTCGCTTAATGCACAGGTGGTCTTTAAAGTAATAATAATTAAAAATAAAAATAAAAGAATCGAAACAGAAATGGGCAGTTAGGTAAAGATGATGGAATATTTAATCGATAAGTGATTTTCCAGCTTCAACGCAGTGTTGTCACTGATGGAGATTTTACAGCGGAAATTTAAATCCCTGACGGAGTCTCACCCATTTCAGTGAAGAAAATAAGAAAAATGAAGGAGACTGTCATCAATCTCCAGGCCCGTTGTATGAGAGATAACCTTGTCTTTTCAGGTATGTTGGAGAGGACTCAGAAGAAACTATTAAAAACTTCATCCAGACCCACCTAAAGCTTCCAGAGGACACCATGAAGAACATCAGCTTCGATATAGTCCATTGTCTCTGAACCAGGAGGCCTGGGGCCCGGAGGCCACGTCCAATTGTCGCCAAATTTGACCATTTCAAGCAGAAGGAGCAGGTGAAGAGTCACGGTTAGGGAGCTGAAAGGAATAGACTTCAGCATAAACGACCAGTTCTTTAAGAGATCGTCTATTTACTTTTGTATTTCCACATCACAGTGTCAGGTCTGTGTCTTTGTGGAGGTCTCATGTTTCCTTTTTTATTTTGATAGTTCCTTGTCCTATGTTCAGTGTATTCAGTTTTGCTTCCTCCCCGTCTTGTTATGTTTGATTAGTCCCAGCTGTGTTTCCCTCCCGTTTCCCATGCCCTCGTTACCCCCATGTGTATTTGAGCCCTGGGTTTTCCTCTGTCTGTTGTCATGTTGTGCATCCTCACTGCTGTGGTTTCCCTTGTGCTCCTGTCTAATTCCTAGTTCTCAGTCCCAGGTTTGTTTTCTTGTTGTCTAGTGTGAGTTTATTGTTTCCCAGTGTTTTAATTCTTAGTTTCCATGTTCAGAGTTTTGGTTTGTTTTGGGGTTGTTTTTTTTTAGTTTATTTAATGGAGGATTTTTCAGCAATAAACCATATTTATTATAGTATAATGTAACCAACATACCTCTGTTTATAAATTGTATTTATTATAATAGCAACCAGCATTCCTACCCCTAGACATACCTCCTACTCAGTGTGCACTACCACTGATTACATTACACCGTATATTGCACTGATCACTTGCTCATTACATTGCACCTGCTCCTTTATATGGTACATATAACTTGTACTTATCGGTGTAGATACTTGCATTATTACATACATTCCCTGTGTAGGCATCTCTTAAATTTCAAGGTTTTTTTTCTAAAGGAATTTTAATGTAAAAATCTACATGCTGCTAACAGAGAGATGCCAAACTGTGTTTCCTTGTTCTTGTAACAGTGACAGTAAAGATTCAAATTCAAATTCAAATTTTATTTGTCACGTACACAGTCATACACAGTACGATATGTAGTGAAATACTTGGACAACTGCTCGTGACCTAAAGAAAACAAAAAAAGGAAAGGCTATGAATAAGATAGGAAATAAATATGAAAAATTAAAAAGGGTAAATTTAACTAGGAAGGAATAAAATATAAATTAAGGTTAAAAATGAAATAACTGTACAACACAAATTAGAATGAAGGGTAAATTTAACTGGGAAGAATAAGATAAAATATATAAATTAAAGTTGAAAATAAAATAACTGTACAACAAAATACACAATATAGAACTATATAAGAATGTATGAAGAAATCTAAATATAAATAAATATATACACAATAACAGCAGCTGTACAAGTATTAACCGGAAATGAAGAATATAGTGACCAGTGTTGTGCAAAACCAAAGTCCAGAAAGTCCAGTGTGTGTGTAAGAACTGTATGTGTGGGTCAGTACTGTGGGGTGGTGTGATTGAGAGACCGTATCGCCTGCGGGAAGAAGCTCCTCCTCAGTCTCTCTGTGTTGGTCTTCAGGGAGCGGAATCGCTTTCCTGACCTCAACAGAGAGAACAGTCTGTTTTTGGGATGGCTGAGGTCCTTCACGATCTTCCTGGCCTTGGTCCAGCACCGCCTGCTGTAGATTGAGTGCAGGTCAGGGAGCTCGGAGCGGATGGTGCGCTCAGCTGACCGCGCAACCCTCTGTAGAGCTCGTCTGTCCTGCATGGTGCTGTTCCCGAACCAGGTTAAGATGTTTCCCGCCAGGATGCTCTCTATGGTGCACGAGTAAAAGTTCCTGAGCACCTTGGAGGGCAGTTGGAAGTCTCTCAAGCGTCTGAGGTGGTAGAGACGCTGTCGGGCCTTTTTCACCACAGTGTTGATGTGACAGGACCATGACAGGTCCTGCGTGATGTGAGATCTATTCTATTCTATTCTATTCTATTCTATGCTATTCTATTTAATAAAGCTGCCGTTTTCAATTAACTTCCTGTGCTGTGAGTCCTGTGTTTGGCTCCTACATCCTGCCTGCCACATAGCAAACCTTGACAGATAAATCGCTGACAATTACTGTCAATGACATACACACACGACAAGTGTGTACACGCTAGCTTATATAAGTTGATATGCACACACATAATCAGACAACACCAAGCACCACTCTTGTCTACATATTACACTTTTATGGAACCTTTTTTTTTTTTTTTTACAAACGTATGACATACGAAGTTTGTCACATGGATGTGCATGAAGCTGGCTACAGACAGAAGAGTTTAAAGATATTTAACAAGTTTTAAAAACTACAGGCAGATGTTGTTTTATTACAAGAGACTCATAGGCCTGTCACAGCTACAGACGAACTTAAAACACCTGAGTGAATGTGAGAGCGAATGGTTGTCTGTGTTTCTATGTGTTAGCCCTGCGACAGACTGACGTCCTGTCCTGGGTGTACCCTGCCTCTCACCCTATGACAACTGGGATAGGCCCCCTCTCCCCCCGCGACCCTGAATAAGAGAATAAGGATAAGAGAATGGATGAATAAATGATTTATACTTAACAAAAAGTTATATATTGTAAATATATATGGCCCAATGTTGATGACCCCTCATTCTTTCACGTGTTTTTTTAGTGCACTCTCTGAACACCAAGATTGCTCACTTGTTCTTGGGGGTGATTTCAGCTTTTGACTAAATGAAGACATTGACAGGTTAAGTACAGCACGAACTCAGCACAACTGGCAATCGACACATATAGATAAACCACCTTTTGCTGCAATTACAGCTGCCAGTCTTTTAGGGTATGTCTCTACCAGCTTTGCACATCTAGAGACTGAAATACTTGCCCATTCTTCTTTGCAAAACAGCTCCACAACTGCCCTGTGACCAGTGTTGGTCAAGTTACTTGAAAAAAGTAATCAGTAACTAATTACTGATTACTCCCCCCAAAAAGTAATCCCGTTACTTTACTGATTACTTATTTTCAAAAGTAATTAATTACTTAGTTACTTAGTTACTTAGTTACTTTTTAAAAACACGATTTACAACCTGAAGAGGTGATAAAGTGATAGATCTTTCAGCCCAATTCTACTTTTTCTACATAATCCATCATACAAAATGTAATCAAATGGAAAAGTCTCTTTTTTTAACTTGTTTTATTAGTTTTAATCTTTTAACTTTATGCATCAAGCAAAACATTTAATTATATGCAACATTCTCTGACTTGAATAAATTAGTTTAACATTTAAACCTATTTTCTACACATTCCAGCACATAAAATAAAATATTTTTTGTGTTTTCACTCACTCTTTCAAACAGATGCAAGTAAAACACAGCAGAAAATAAATAAAGTCAAAGACTCAGCGGTCCTTTTGCTCTATTTTCACCTGTAAAGCAGGAGCAGGGTAGGCGGAGGGTTACCCTGGTGTAGGTGTGCTGCGGTCAGTTGAAGAATCCGCGCGAGTGTCTCTGTGAGTTTCCCATCACGTCGTAGCTACTCGGTGCTTGCTCGGAAGTTTAGGGGTTTTTTTCGCTGTAAAAAGAAGTTTTCTTCCCACGCACGATGGACGCTAATGTTTTTGTCACTTTTTATGGAATCAAACTCAAAGTAAGGTCAGTACTTCCACACTTTAAACGCTGCACGCTCATACTCTCTCCCGCACTCGATATATTATCCATTGTTGATCTGCACACAGCTGCTGTCACCAACGTCGCACTTGCTTACGTCACTGTCATGAGACATTCTCGCAAAAAAAATCACGGTTTTAGTAACGCAGTAACGCAGCGTTCCTACGGGAAAGTAACGGTAATCTAATTACCGATTTTGCAATAGTAATCCCTTACTTTACTCGTTACTTGAAAAAAGTAATCAGATTACAGTAACGCGTTACAAGTAACGCGTTACTGCCCATCTCTGCCTGTGACAGCCTCAGAGGTTGTCTAAGAGAATATTAGGAGCAACAACACCATGAAGTCCAAAGAACACACCAGACAGGTCAGGGATAAAGTTATTGAGAAATGTAAAGCAGGCTTAGGCTACAAAAAGATTTCCCAAGCCTTGAACATCCCACGGAGCACTGTTCAAGCAATCGTTCAGAAATGGAAGGAGTATGGCACAACTGTAAACCTACCAAGACAAGGCCGTCCACCTAAACTCACAGGCCGAACAAGGAGAGCGCTGATCAGAAATGCAGCCAAGAGGCCCATGGTGACTCTGGACGAGCTGCAGAGATCTACAGCTCAGGTGGGGGAATCTTTCCATAGGACAACTATTAGTCGTGCACTGCACAAAGTTGGCCTTTATGGAAGAGTGGCAAGAACAAAGCCATTGTTAACAGAAAACCATAAGAAGTCCCGTTTGCAGTTTGCCACAAGCCATGTGGGGGACACAGCAAACATGTGGAAGAAGGTGCTCTGGTCAGATGAGACCAAAATGGAACTTTTTGCCCAAAATACAAAACGCTATGTGTGCCAGAAAACTAACACTGCACTCTGAACACACCATCCCCACTGTCAAATATGGTGGTGGCAGCATCATGCTCTGGGGGTGCTTCTCTTCAGCAGGGACAGGGAGGCTGGTCAGAGTTGATGGGAAGATGGATGGAGCCAAATACAGGGCAATCTTGGAAGAAAACCTGTCTGCAAAAGACTTGAGACTGGGGCAGAGGTTCACCTTCCAGCAGGACAACGACCCTAAACATAAAGCCAGGGCAACAATGGAATGGTTTAAAACAAAACATATCCATGTGTTAGAATGGCCCAGTCAAAGTCCAGATCTAAATCCAATCGAGAACCTGTGGCAAGATCTGAAAACTGCTGTTCACAAACGCTGTCCATCTAATCTGACTGAGCTGGAGCTGTTTTGCAAAGAAGAATGGGCAAGGATTTCAGTCTGTAGATGTGCAAAGCTGGTAGAGACATACCAGCTCTACCAGCTGGTAGAGACTGGCAGCTGTAATTGTAGCAAAAGGTGGTTCTACAAAGTATTGACTCAGGGGGCTGAATAATTACACACACCCCACTTTTCAGTTATTTATTTGTAAAAAATGTTTGGAATCATGTATGATTTTTGTTCCACTTCTCACGTGTACACCACTTTGTGTTGGTCTTTCACGTGGAATTCCAATAAAACTGATTCATGTTTGTGGCTGTAATGTGACAAAATGTGGAAAAGTTTAAGGGGGCCGAATACTTTTGCAAGCCACTGTATTTCATGTCTGTGTGTTCCACATCCTTTTGTCAAACTCATGTTGTCATGTTTACGTCTCATTATGTTCCCTGTTTTATTTTGACAGTCTGGTGTTCCATGTTCAGTGTGATTAGTTTTGCTTCTCTTGTGGCGTCATGTTCCTTCGTGTCAGCTGTGTTCTCCATGTGTTTCCACTTCCCTCATCACCCTTCTGTGTATTTCAGTCCTCTGTCTCCCTTTGTTCATTGTTGGGTTGTCTGTTTATCTCGCCTCATGTTTAAGGATTTTCATGGCTCCTCAAGTCTCGGTTTTCCGTACTCCTGTTTAGGTTCATGTTTATGTTTATGTCATAGTTTTCATGTCTTGTTCTAGCTGTTCCCACTTTAGGTTATCATTTAGTCTTTGCCTGTGTTTGCCTTTGTTTTGTTTTGTTTTTCTCTATCAGCCTAAATAAACTGATTGCTTTTTGTTATACCTCAGTTTTTCCTCCCGTGCATTCTGTCTCTGGGTCCATACCACAACACACCGGCTTCTCAGCCGTGACTGTTTGCAATTTTTATTGAACCACTAGCAGCAACAGCAATTAGACAGCCATAGTGATTAAGGGCATAAAATGCAAGAATGTAGAACATAAAATCAGTGTTTATGCTGATGATGTGTTGCTTTTTCTCCAGCATTCACAAACCACTCTCTCTGAGATAATTACATTAATAAACTCTTTCTCAAGCATTTCAGATTATTTGATAAACAGTTCTTGCGATTAATTGCTCCTTTCATAATCCTTCTTCACCCCACAGCAATCTGGAAATATTAAATATTTAGCTTTAATGTTTCTACTAGGTTTGCAGATTTAACTAAATTAAACTACATCCCACTTTTAAAGAAAGTAGAAGATGATCTAGATGGAAGTCTCTATCCATATCACTCATGGGAATGGTTGCTTCAAAAAAAAAAAAATTATGGTCTTGCCAAGATTCAATTATTTATTCTCAATGATCCAGAGGCCACATCAGAATTTCCTTCAGTTCACTTACCAGCCCCACTTCAGAGCTGAGGATGCCATTATCTACCTGCTCATTTGTGTCTATGCCCATCTGGGCCAGCCGGCGAGCACGGTGACGGTCATTTCGACTTTTCCAGTGTATTCAGTATCACTAGGCTGACCTTCCTGGGTGATAAGCTGATAGCAACACAGGTGGATGCCTCTTCTGTGTCCTGGATTGTTGATTACCCAACAGGAAGATCCCAATATGTGCGTCTTCAACATTGTGTGTCTGATAAGGTGATCAACAACACAGGGGTACCACAAGAGAGCGTCCTCTCCCCCTTCCTCTTCAACACAGACTTCAGCCACTGCACAGAGACATGCCATCTTCAGATGTGTTCTGATGACTCTGCGGTGGTTGGATGCGTCAGTGAGGGTGATGAGACAGCGAACCAGTCTAACAAAGACCAAAGAATTGATATTGGCCTTTAAAAGGACCAGGAAACCTGTGACCCTGTATTTCAACTGAGGGGGTTGATGTGGACATTGTGGAGGGCTATAAATACCTTGAGTACACATTGATAACAAACTGCACTGGATTAAAAACACCACTGCACTCTACAGTCATCTCTATTCTCTGAATCAGTTGAAGTCTTTTAACATCTGTTGGACAATGCTCAGGATTTTCTATGAGTCTTGCATGTTGGGACAGCAGTTTGAGGGCTGCAATCAACAGACTCAATAAACTGATCTACAAGGCCAATGTTGTGGGGGTGGAGCTGGACTCCCTTACAGTGGTTTTGGAGAGGCGGATGTTGTTCAAGATAAGGACAATGCTGGACAATACCTCCCACCTACTCCATGACGTGCTGGCCAGTCACAGGAGCATGTTCAGTATTCTATTTAATGTCTGTAATAGTCTGGATATTTATAATCGAGCTATTTGTATACATGTATTCTGATTCCTATTATGGTGAGGGGCTGTTTTTCTGATCAGTCTCCTGTCAGTCCAGAGAAGTTACTGACGGACTTCACGGCCACTCAGCTTAAGAACCCTGCAGACACTGTCAACCAAATAACTTTTCACCACATCCACTATCTTGATGCTGCTAAAAAAGGATGATAACAAACCAATACCTATAATTGCTCATTTTGAATATTACAAGAACAAGAACTAGTGAAAAACAAAACAAGGAACTAAAAGGAACACACTAAGGTATAAATGATAAATTCCCACCCGAAATTCTGTCCCTCATAGGAAAGAAGTCATCTACGTTGAAAAACTCTGTACTGATAAGTTTCCTGGGACAAAGAAATAACTCCTTGGCTGTAATAATGAAAAAATGAAACATGTAATTAAAAATGCTATAGGTACCATGCTACATTTTATACAATGAGAACAGCACACTCACCTCAGCACCTCATTTCTTACTGTCAAGCTGCTATAAATAAATAAATAACACTAGCTTAATGTTAGTGTTACCACAATGGGAGCAAGTCAATGTGAAGAATCAACTTTGATAATGCTCTCATGACTTATGAGTTAAGTTCAAATTCAAAAGCTCACCTGTCCTTCATTTGGTAATTAATTAAAATAATTAAGCTTGTGTAGCTCTGAACAAGCTGAACATAAGTGTGAAAAATTGGCATAAACCACACGGAGAGGAGAAGGACGTTTTTCCCTTGGACTCTGGAGACAAGGGAATCTGCCAGTGTCGTGAAAAAACAAGCAGTGCCCACCCGTGCAGGAACTGGTCGACCTGGGCATCAAACTGTGACCTCATGCACCTTACAGTAGTCAACACAGAATTGTATAGACCTGAAATCTTCACTACAAGAACTATGGGGCTTGTTGTGTTCAATTTCTTCAAAGGAAGTAGAGGAGAAATATCCTCTGTTTAAAAAGATTTAATTTGCTTCAGCAGTTGGAATTACAAGTTTACAGTGCTGGACCTCTCTGTGAACACAGTCATCTGTCTTCACTGAAAAGACGACCCTGAATTTGCCCGTACAGTTTTATACCCCAACAAAATCATTATTATGATAATTATCTTCTTCTGGAACCAACGTGGCGCTCCTGATGTCTCCCTTCGAGTCCCCTGCTCCGCTCACGTCTGACCTCGTATCTGCTCCTTTTCCTGGAATGACAGAGACAAATACACCTCCCTGTCCAGCCTTGATTATTTAATATTAACCTACTTCTGATTCCATTTATCTAGTTCGGGACATTCTGTTCAGACTCCCTTTGCCCAGAAAATGTCCTTCTAACCATTATCTGGTGTGATGTGTAAGCATGCAGCAAAAAAGACCCTCTGCACTTCTACGTCAGTTCTCAATATTTCAGTCCAGTCAATACCACTGAACGACATTTTTGACCGTCTAAACACAGAGTGCCAACTCGTTTATGAGCACATTGCATTGTGTATATAAAATCATAAAAAACTGCATCATTTAATCATTTTAAATCCTAACAGGCTACACCACGCACTGTGCAACTCTTTTATTACCCACATCTTTAGCAGTTCCACCAGTTCATTCGAAACAACAGGTAACTGACAGGACTGTGAATGCAACAACCATAGCAAGGTGCATTTCAAAATGGTGCTCTTTGAGCGAGGTATTACCAGGCAGGAGGGAGAACTCATCTGCAAAACGATGTTGCAATACAGCAGCATCTACTCTCTGGGCTTGTGTGAAATGGTCATCACAACAGAGGAAGATGGGAATGGTGGAATTTAGGAACTCCAGCCCCAACTCATCTCTTTCCTTCACCAGGCTCACGAGAAAAACTGTTTCAGCCTTTCTCCATGCTTTAAGGAGAGTAGGACCATTTCATAGTCAACATCTCCCACTTGCCGTGTGACCATGAAAGGTCCTTGCCACTTGGCAAGTAGAAGAATGGATAATACAAGCACTTTGTCTCTTGGTGAAAATTATCTGAGCCTTATCCCTCTGCTGTACAGGCACTGCTGAAGTTCTTGGGCCTGTAGTAAATTTTATCGTGATAACCTCCACAACGTGTGTAGCTTTGCTCTCGGGTCCAGAATGTACTGAATTTCTTTTTTAGCTGGGCTTGGACCTTCCTCCCAGTTTTCTTTAATCAGGTCCAACACACCTCTGCAGCTTCCTGCTGAACAGTAACTCAAAGCTAGTCAGCTATTATCTCTTCATGGGATGCCCACTTGAATCAGTGCCAGCTCCACACTCATGGCAGAAATGGTGCACAGTAGCACTGCTTCAGACCGAGTCAAGACCAAGACAAAGTCAAGACGAGACCAAGATTGAGACCGAGACAAAAAAGTCTTTAAACTGCAGCCAGATGCTGCTTCGGGTGTCAGGCATATTTATGTGTTTTTGCACTCGCACAGCCCTCCTCAGCCCTGTCTACTGTCTCACTCACTTACTGAGAGGACAGACACACGCTCCACTTGACTGTCGCGTCTCTCACGCTCTCTGTTTTTCACATAATGATATTATCCTATATCCTCGCATGTGATTGGCCACAATATGGAGGAACTGGCGCATAGTTGAGCCACTGTGTGAGAGCTGAGCAGCGAAAGGAAATTAAGTGAGGAGCCGGCTCTCGCTCAATGGGAGTCGACTCTTCTGACTCACTACAAAGCACTCTCAAAGCACGGCTCTTAGAGCGCATGACACATTATCGAACGTTACGTTGTGTGTCACGGATACTGTTGACTCCAAATCTCCCGACCACTATGTCGATCTGAGATAGCAAGACCGAGACAGCGAGACCAAGACAAGACCAAGACCACGTAAAAGTGGTCTTGGTCATGGTCATTAACAATATTGGTCTCGAGACATCCAACTCTAAAAGTGATATCCCGCTGCACTCTGGTGAAATGGCCCAATGAGGCCCATGGCAATGTGCTTAAATGGGACCTCGATTAAAAATAGTGGGAACAAAGGCACTTTTGAAATACCTGGCTGGTTCACCAGCTGACGCTCCAGGCAGGACCACACCACTGATGCAGATCCTCTGGTCAATTATTGGCTGGGCGTAACTGGGCCATTATTCACTCCTGAGTTTTGTCATATCCTGTATGCCGTGCCACAGGGTTATTTGGCACCAACAACTGTTGTGTTCTTTTATTGTGTGAGTGTCAAGACTTACTTGCTACAGGTTGTCTCTAACCATTACAAAATGAGTGTCGGTCAGAGCTACGTCATTGCACACTATTTGACCTTCAATTTTCAAGTCAAAGGCTGAGCATAGAGAGTCGTCATGAGACTAAGAAATCTCCTGTGGCGTCAGTAATTCTCAGGAAGGCCCCAGTGTCACCACTTAACACTGTGCAGACACTACATAGGTAAAACTCTGAATTTAGATTTTTTAACATACATCAAAGAGGTGTAGGCATGTTTGTTACAAACTAATTGTAGCTAAAATGTAAGTGATAAACAGTGTAATTGACTGTTAGAAGGAAATAAATTCAAATTATTCAGTGAGTCTAGTGCCATTTATTTTATTTCACTCCATTCTCTGAAAACACATAATAGTATATTCTGGTGATAATATAGAGTTGTTTTATACAAAAGTACCAATTCTGTAGATCCACCTATAGTCAGCACACAACTACTGGCTTTAAGAGGATATAAAATTTTGTTTACACAAGAGGAGAAAGATCTGATATTGAGGGTCAGTCAGTCAGATGGTACCAGAACAAATCTACCAACCTACCAGTGTGCTAGGAGCTACAATATTGTAACATTTAGGAGCTACAATACATTTATGGCAGTTGGAGTCCAGAGAAGAGTTGAAACACAACAATTATAACAGAGAAGCAAAAGCCTTAGGGATTGGCCAGTTCATCTGATGTGACAGAAGGAGGCAGGCTGTCCAAGGCTCCCATCTCTGTAATGTTGCACAAACAGAACAGACAGAACATCAATACTGAGACATAATAGGCAGAAAGTTGTTTTTCATTTTATCATACCTCTGTTTGTTTGCGCTCAGCAGACACTCTATTAGATTCACCTTGCTAACTGCCTTAATTCTTTGTGGCATTGAATCATCAAGGTATTATCTTGAGATTTTGGACATGACAAGAAAATTTTGACATGATTTTATCACATGAAGGATCTGGTGACTGTTCAGTGAACTCATTGTCATGTTCAAGAAATCAGTTTGAGGTGAGTTTGTGAGATGGCACGCTATCCTGTTAGAGGATCAGTACACTGTTGGTAACATAGGGATGGACATGGTCATTAACAATATGATCAGTTGGTACCATTCTGCCAAGACATACAGCTTGAACCTTCAGCACAAGCCTGGATGGATTCACATTTTCATGTTGTAGATGCAGAATTCAACAGGCCAACTTGTGCATCACTGAGTTCCTGCAATGTAACTGGCTGATTAGAAATACTGCACTAGCAGTCAGTTGAACAGTCTCTGACATGGTAATAATACTATCAGTATACATGGCTATACAGGATCCCTGCCAGGTTTGATCTGATGATAAACTTGTATGTTTTATTGTATGATTAGATTAAACAATTTTCAATATTATCACACCTCTAGATGTCATAAAGTCAAATATGCAACATTACATTTTCACATTTAGTTTTGTGCATGGGGTAATTTGTGTGCTAATTCAATAGAAAATGAAGATTCTATCACTGAAAGAATATTTCCATGTTTAACAAATGGACCGATATACAGACCTGAAAAAGTTCGCTAATCAAACTTTGGTGTGCTTTTAAGAGTTTGTCGTTGCAGTGACTTCTGTATGCAGACCTGTATTATTTTGTTCATGAACTCCCCTCGCTTTCAAATAAGTGAGAAGCATTACCTTTAAGTTTGAGGTATGACAAGAAGTCAATGACAGTGTGGATAATTTCTTCATCTGCTATTCTCAGGGCGCCTGTGGAGGTACATCAAGAATGACAGGTTGAAATGGCAGGAGCTCTGATATACACAGATCATACAGAGAAATGAAATTCTCTCAGATACTAAGGTTTACGATACAAGTAGGAGTATTAGATTTAAACAAAGCATCAGTTGTGAACTCATGAACAAAGGTTAATGGGAATGAAACATGAAGGCTACTGAATTCCATACAAAGTAGATGTGTCTAAGCTTTCTTTAAAAAAAACAAAACGTAAAAATGTAAAACATTTCACCTTCCAATGATCCTAGTTTGACTAGCCCTCACACTCTGTGATTATTGCTTTCAGCCTTAGTCCATCGCAGTGGAAATGTTTCGCTGCTGAAAACCAGTGAAGATTTCTACAACAGTAATTTAAAGGCTTGATGAATGGAAAATCTTTATGACACTTTATGACGCGGTGAAAGGAAAGAGATCGCTTTAATTTTGGTATGCTTTAAAAGATGTCTTCTTTTTTTTTAGATTAAACGGTACAAGCACTGCTTGTCTTGTTTTTGCTGTTATTTGTTTTTGTTAGATTTCTTTATTCAGTGTTTTAGATAAATGATCATAAAACACATAAAACATTTCCAGAGTTTCCAAAATATAAACTAGCATTTTTTTTGTAAAAGACACAAAATATTAAATAATACATCAATAAATAATCTGGGGTATTATTTTGTTTAGGAACTTGAGGCTTTATTGCACTGTTTCCCTTTAAAATATATGTGGCTCCTCTTCTTTTGGGCTATTTAAAGGACTTAAATGACTACAAGTTCCTATTTTCTTCAAGGCATTTTAGGTCTCCCCCTCTACCATCTCCTTCCTCAGTGTTCCTTATACATTAAAGGTAGCTAATCAACATGACAGCTATACATAAAACAGTAATAAAAGCAAAACATTCAGTATATCAAATTAAATTAACCAAGAAGATACATCATAAAATACCTTTTGATTATTGTTAAATAACACTCGAAAT